>NC_059164.1:88614592-88804004 GCF_019923935.1 Bubalus bubalis
AAAAAGACAGACAAATTGAGGGAAGATGAGAGTTAGAAAGAGGTATGTAAGAATCAAAGAGGAAAGAGCAAGCTGTTAAACTCACCAAGGCTTTCATAACTGCTGTCATTTTGATAACATCGTTCTCGCAGACCATTAGGCCATAGCCTGCTTCTTCCAGCTGACAAGTCTGAGGTTCCTGCTGCTCTTACGATTGAGTGATGTGTCTGTAGGAAGGAGTTAAGGACCTTGGGAGAGGTTTTGTGCTTCAAAACCAGGGGAAAGGTGGTAAGGTCTATCTACATCAGTAGTTTCAAACATGGATGAGCCATGTAACTAGTGGGGAGGGGGTGTTATCAAATATAAATTCCTGAATCCCGCTTGTGATATTCAGATCCACCAGATCTATTTTTATTTTGTTTGTATTTTTTCTTATGTTTTTATTAAAATTTTACATAGAATGAAAAGCATGATCTCTTTCTTTCCCCCTTTTGGGTTAGTTAATATTAATTAGATTCCATCTTAAATTTTCTTGGTTTTTAGCTACACATCTGTGCTGTTTTTATAGCCGTAATTTATATATAATTATCATATGCATCTTTAATTTATCACCATCTGCTGCTGCTGCTGCTAAGTCACTTCAGTCGTGTCCTACTCTGTGTGACCCCATAGACGCCAGCCCACCAGGCTCCCCCATCCCTGGGATTCTCCAGGCAGGAACACTGGAGTGGGTTGCCATTTCCTCCTCCAATGCATGGAAGTGAAAAGTGAAAATGAAGTCGCTCAGTCGTGTCCGACCCTCAGCGACCCCATGGACTGCAGCCCACCAGGCTCCTCCGTCCATCGGATTTTCCAGGCAAGAGTACTGGAGTGGGGTGCTATTATCACCATCTATTTAGAGTTAATACTTTTTTCACTTGATGTAAAATGCTAGAGCCTAGTAACAGCAGGGAAGCCTGGCATGCTGCAGGCCATGGGGTAGCAAAGGGTCGGACACAACTGAGTGACTGAACAACAATTAGAGCATGATCCTGTCTACCCCCATATTCTGGGCTATTATTAACACATTTCAATTTTACACACAGTTTAAAACCTATAATACAGTCTTCCATATAATATCTCATTAAAAGGCAGTGGTCCTTTTAAAAAGTTAAGAGAAAAAAAGATATTCCTTTACATGTATCCATTTATTTGTCTTTCTTTCTGCTCTTCAGTCCTTCCTGAAGAGCTAAGTTCCCCAATCATTATTTCCCCTCACCTTGAAGAAAATCCTTCAGCACTTCTTTGTAGTGTAAGTCCGCTGGTGGCAAATTATTCAGTTCAGTTCAGTTCAGTCGCTCAGTCGTGTCCAACTCTTTGCGACCCCATGAATCGCAGCACGGCAGGCCTCCCTGTCCATCACCAACTCCCGGAGTTCACTCAGGCTTACATTCATCGAGTCAGTGATGCCATCCAGCCACCTCATCCTCTGCCGTCCCCTTCTCCTCCTGACCCCAATCCTTCCCAAATTATTAGCAAATTATTAGCTTTTACTTATTTGAAAAGTCTTTGTCTTGCCTTTCTCTTTGAAATATATTCCTTCTGGAGATAGAATTCTGAGAGAATTTTCTTTCAGTCCTTTAAATGGTTTGTTCTGGTCTCCACTATTTTTAATGAGAAATCAGTCATCTTTGAATCATTGTTCCCCTGTATATAATATTTCACCACATGCATATGCACTTATGGCTGCATTCAAGATTTTTTCATTATTTTTTTATATCAGCTTGATTATGATATGTAAACTTAAGGTTTTATGTGTATTAACCCTACTCAGGATTCTTTGAGATTTTTAAACCTGATATTTCTGTTTTTCACTAAATTTGGGAAATTTCGGACTTATTTTTAATGTAGATTCTTTCTCATTTTCTTTCTTTTTAGCTAGGGTTCCCAATATATGTATGTTAGACAACCTAACATTATTCCACGTATGTCTGAATATCTGTTCCTTGTCTTTAATATTTTTTTTCTTTGTTCTTTGCATGGGATAATTTCTATTGATCTGTCTTCGAATTCAGCTGACTATTTTTTCTGCCATCTCTAACTTACTGTTTATCCCATCCTGTGAAATATTTATTTCAGATATTTTAATTTTCAGCTCTAGCATTTGCATTATGTTCTGTTTTATATTCTGCATTTCTCTGCCAAGATTCTCTTCATGTTCACTCAACATAACCATCTTCTACTTTCAGTCCTTGAACACTTTGAAAGAAGTAGTTTTAAAGGTGTTTTCTAATCATTTCAACATCGTATCCATCTCTGAGTCTGTTGGGCTATTTCTGTTGACAGATTTTCCTCTTGATCTAGTGTCATAATTTTATTGTGCATATTTAGTGATGTTGGTTATATTCAGGGCTTCCCTGATAGCTCAGTTGGTAAAGATTCCACCTGCAATGCAGGAGACCCTGGTTTGATTCCTGGGTCGGGAAGATCCCCTGGAGAAGGGATAGCCTACCCACTCCGGGATTCTTGGACTTCCCTTGTGGCTCAGCTGGTAGAATCCACCTGCAATGCAGGGGACCTGGGTTCTATCCCTGGGTTGGGAAGATCCCCTCAAGACATTGTAGATGATACATCAGTGAGAAGCTGGATTCTAAATCATTCTCTAAGAACTATTGTTTTGTTTTGTTTTGTTTTCTATCAGGTATTGACTATATTAACATGCACACATGCATGCACACGCAGTACTCACCTTGAACTTATGAAGGCTTGCTTTTACATATTCTTAGAGCAGGATTCATTCTGGATGGTTCACATCTTAGGGGAAAAACCTATAGGGAAAATCTCTGTGATACAATTTTTAACCTGAAAGCATGGGGTTTCAGTGGAAAACCTAAGGTATTTATCAAGCCACTTAACTTGCCACGACTCACACTCCAAATGTTTGTCTTCCTCATAGTGGGAAGCAGCTAAAATCTCTACTGAACCTTTTGAACTTCCAAGATATTGCCTTCCACTGAGTTCCTTGGATTTTTCCCTTACACTTACACAGTCATCAAGGGTTTGAGGAAGGTTTATATTTAATTGTGGTTGAAGGAAGTTACATGGCTCAAAATAGCCTGGAGTTAAAACTTCCCTCCATGTCCTCCCCACCATTCTATGCAAAACAAGAACTCTCTCACCCAAGAAAAAATTGGACATTAAAGTTGATTACTCCCAGCTCCCAGCCCGTCCCAGCTTCTGCCTGATCTCCAGAATTCCTTGCCCCAGCCGTTTAAGAGATAACTTATCTGAACACCCTTGGAGAAGAACAGGCCCCCTTAAGACAGTAGATTTCCACATATATGCCTATATATACTCACTCTTTTCTTGGGTTAGTGCAGCGGCTCACTAAACTGACTGCTGCCCCTTCTCGCCTCATTAATGGTGATCTGTTCCTGTAAAGTACCCGTCTCGTTCTTTTTCAGAACCTCGCCTTCTCTAACTCCCTTACCCTACAGTGGTACTCCTTCCTCCATAACTCTTTCCTTACTGGGAAGAAATTCTCAGCCCTTTAGGCAGCTCCAGATTCTGTCCCTCGAAATTCAAGCCCGAAATCCTACAGCTCTCTTTGAGTTTCTGCTGCCCTATGCTATACAAAGTTTGGGTGAAAAAGAAGGGCAAATTCCACTTTCAGGCATTCTCCAATGGCTTCATTTATTCGTGAAGAATTTGTCATTTCTATGTGAAGTAATGGATGTTAACTAAACTCATGGTAATCATTTCATATTCTACATGTATCAAATCATTGTGTTGTACACCTTAAACATATAGGATGTGCTGTGCTGCTCTTAGTCACTCAGTCATGTCTGACTCTGCAACCCCATGGACTGTAGCCTGCCAGGTTCCTCTGCCCATGCGGATTCTTCAGGCAAGAATACTGGAGTGGGTTGCCATGCCCTCCTCCAGGGGATCTTCCCAACCCAGGGATTAAACCCAGGTCTCCCGCATTGAAGGCAGATTCTTTGTCAATTATGCAATGCAGGAGACCCCGGTTCAATTCCTGGGTCAGGGAGATCCCTTAGAGAAGGGATACGCTACCCACTCCAGTAAACTTGGGCTTCCCTGGTGGCTCAGATGACAAAGAATCCACCTGTGATGCACGGAGGACATGGATTCAATCCCTGGGTTGGGAAGACACCCTGGAGAAGGGAACAGCTACCCACTCCAGTATTCTTGCCTGGAGAATTCCAAGGACAGAGGAGCCTGGCGGGTTCCAGTCCATGGGGTTACAAAGAGTCAGACACGACTGAGCCACTTTCACTTATGCCAATTATATCTTCAAAATACTGGAAAACATTTTATAATTATTTGTGAATTGATACAGCGATTATATTTGAGGGAGTAGGAAGAAATCAAGCAGAAAATATTTGAGGCCATGGAGAAGGCAATGGCACCCCACTCCAGTACTCTTGCCTGGAGAATCCCATGGACGGAGGGGCCTGGTGGGCGGCAGTCCATGGGGTTGCGAAGAGTCGGACACGACTGAGTGACTTCACTTTCACTTTTCACTTTCATGCATTGGAGAAGGAAATGGAAACCCACTCCAGTGCTCTTGCCTGGAGAATCCCAGGGACTGGGGATCCTGGGGGGCTGCTGTCTATGGGGTCACCCAGAGTCGGACACGACTGAAGTGACTTAGCAGCAGCAGCAGGAGTGTAACAATAGTGGGTCACTGACTTTTTCCTTTGACAGATCTCCAAATTTTAAATTCCTAATTCTCAGCATCATTTAACTAGTCTATATTTTCACTTTTATTAGCTCAATAGTTTGGTGTGTCACATGTAAGTAAAGCTATGGATAGAAGAACCACTACTAAGAGAATAAATAAATAAATTTCTTCATTAGGGATATCATTTGTACTACTCTGTAGTCCAAAAGTATTCCCAGTGACTATTACTAAAGAGAAGTGGCAATGTCATAATTTTGCCAAAAGTAAGCTATGGAAAAGAACCACTTTCCATGTGACTTGGTTTGATCAGCAGGATGCATTAGTGGGTCAATGAGGCAATTGCCATTGATTTAAGCCCCATACAAGCTCTGACATCACCGCTTCATGACTCCCTTTCATTGTCCCACAGGAGGAGAGCAGTGACAGCAAGGGACTGACAAGAACAATAGCAGAGGCAGTTCAGAGCAAGTCCATCCCTCCTTCTAAAAACAACTAGGCTCGCTTGCTCTCTGTGCCTCTTGTGTCATGTTTGCCTTGCTTTTCTCAGTTCTGCTCTATAACCTGTATTTCCCAGGCTTCAGGCACCATCAGCAGAGTAGAGGACAGGAGGGAGGGAGACCTCAAGGTATCCCTTTTCTGCCTTTGGTGGTAGCTATCAACACTTTCAAGGTTTCATCTCCTTCCAGAAAAGCCCACTAGCTTCAGCCTTCATGTAGTAACTCAAGACCATGGGTTCCCATCATACCCCCTACTCATTTGTCCTTCAGTTCGCCAATGCTGGGAATGTTGGTTATAGGGCTATGGATCTCTACAAGCTATGCAGAGCCCCACTGTCCTCTAGGTAGCTTTTCAGCTTCTTCCATTACCCAACAATCCATTTTCCTCCCTTAAATTTCTGATTTTAAATACTGATAGTGGTGTCTTTAATAATTTTGTTTAGGCTCTAAACAACTGTGCCTTGTTATTGAAGGTACAGTAACACTGTCTTTTTAAACTTTTCATTTAAAGAATTCCTTTTAAAATGTATCCATAAAAATCCATGTAGACACACACATACACACCAAAGAAGAAGTGATATTTTTTAAAGGATTCCAACTAAAATGGTGCTTAATCTCACATTGAATTCTTTAACGAGATGTGCACAAAGTATATACAAGGAAGAAAACCATAAGACCACAAGTACTCCATGTCATAGATGGAATAGACCCAGATCAAAAACAGAAAGATGATTTATAGTTCAAGTAGCTTCAAACATAAATTTTTGATTTATGGCCAAGTGGATTATCTTAGTCATTAAAAGAGATTAAAATTGCAAAAAAAGCAGGACAGTTTTCTTGAGATATGCATGCTTCTTATATTTGAATACAATTTTTACATGTTAAAGTATGTGTGACTATAATTAAATACAAAGAATTTCCAGGGGCAATTTAGAACATTTTAAGTGAATCAGTGAAGATAAAATAATGCTTAATTGAACAAATCCAATCTTGGAGGAGACTGGAACCCCTGTTATGTAACATGGTCACCTTTTCCTGAAAGGTTATGTTCTGTTTGCCTAAATAGACTATGAAATTGTATGTTATTAACATTTGTTTCTTTGTAGAATCTGCTATATGCATGCATGCTCAATCATGTCTGACACTTTGGACCCCATGGACTGTAGCCTGCCAGGCTCTTCTGTTCATGGAATTCTCCAGGCAAGAATACTGGAATAGGTTGCCATTTTTTTTCTCCAGGGGATCTTCTCTACTCAGGGATTGAACTTGAGTCTCTTGTGTCTCCTGCATTGGCAGGCAGATTTTTTATCACTGTGCTGCCTGGAAGCCCATGCTTGCTACACAGAAGATACTAAAAGATACAGTACTACTATCTGATTTAATTAGTGACCTGATATGGCTTTCCAGATGCATGTTCTGTAAATGTTCACCTAAGACTGCCAGCAGAAATATTGCAGAGAGTTCATTATGTAGTAATACTATGTAAGTACTGTTAATAACTATCACGTTAACCCAAATCCCAAACTTGATGTTATAAAGAAGAAAAGAAAAAACAATCTCCTACATCCACTCAAACCTACTAATGAGAAATGATAAAGACACGAAAGCCTCATCTTTACTTATCTGTAGTTTTAACAAACATATAGCCTTGATCAAAATATTAACTCTAAGAAGCACAAGATTTTTAAAATTTAATATAAAAGTAAAGTCAATATTGCATTGGAGATAGTCTGTGATGGTTTAGTCTCTAAGCTGTATCCAATTTTTGTGACCTCATGGACTATAGCCCCCCAGGCTCCTCTGTCCATGATATATACCAGGCAAGAATACTGGAGTGGGTTGCCATTTCTTTCTCTAGGGGATCTTTCAGACCCAGGATTGAACCTGAGTCTCCTGCATTGCAGGTGGATTCTTTACCTTATTTGAAGAGCTTCTCTTGGGTCTTCAAAAACAGTGCATGAGAGCTTGGCAGAACCAAGTCTAAAAGGAGGCAAAGAATTCAGAGCCCCTGGCCCTCCAGGCTCACACTAGCCTTATGGAGGCAATATGAACTGCTGGCCTGCTTCACACCATGTCAGAAGCAGATGTAACATATTTATTTATCTTTAAGCCACATCCTAAGCTGCAGTGGAGAATGCATACAAAGGAGGAAGGAGATGGACTATGACTTTCTATAGCTAGACTTCTACTATCTTAATAATATAATCGCACACACCCCACACTCCCCCTTTCAGTTCAGTTCAGTTCAGTTCAGTCGCTCAGTCGTGTCCGACTCTTTGCGACCCCATGAATCGCAGCACGCCAGGCCTCCCTGTCCATCACCAACTCCCGGAGTTCACTGAGACTCACATCCATCGAGTCAGTGATGCCATCCAGCCCTCTCATCCTCTGTCGTCCCCTTCTCCTCCTGCCCCCAATCCCTCCCAGCATCAGAGTCTTTTCCAATGAGTCAACTCTTTGCATGAGGTGGCCAAAGTACTGGAGTTTCAGCTTTAGCATCATTTCTTCCAAAGAAATCCCAGGGCTGATCTCCTTCAGAATGGACTGGTTGGATCTCCTTGCAGTCCAAGGGACTCTCAAGAGTCTTCTCCAACACCACAGTTCAAAAGCTCAATTCTTCGGAGCTCAGCCTTTTTCACAGTCCAACTCTCACATCCATACATGACCACAGGAAAAACCATAGCCTTGACTAGACTGACCTTTATTGGCAAAGTAATGTCTCTGCTTTTGAATATGCTATCTAGGTTGGTCATAACTTTCCTTCCAAGGAGTAAGCGTCTTTTAATTTCATGACTGCAGTCACCATCTGCAGTGATTTTGGAGCCCCCCAAAATAAAGTGTGACACTGTTTCCACTGTTTCCCCATCTATTTCCCATAAAGTGATGGGACCAGATGCCATGATCTTTGTTTTCCGAATGTTGAGTTTTAAGCCAACTTTTTCACTCTCCACTTTCACTTTCATCATGAGGCTTTTGAGTTCCTCTTCACTTTCTGCCATAAGGGTGGTGTCATCTATCTGAGGTTATTGATATTTCTCCCGGTGATCTTGATTCCAGCTTGTGCTTCTTCCAGTCCAGTGTTTCTCATGATGTACTCTGCATATAAGTTAAATAAGCAGGGTGACAATATACAACCTTGACATACTCCTTTTCCTATTTGGAACAAGTCTGTTGTTCTATGTCCAGTTCTAAATGTTGCTTCCTGACCTGCATACAGATTTCTCAAGAGGCAGGTCAGGTGGTCTGGTATTCCCATCTCTTTCAGAATTTTCCACAGTTTATTGTGATCCACAGTCAAAGGCTTTGGCATGGTCAATGAAGCAGAAATAGATGTTCTTCTGGAACTCTCTTGCTTTTTCCATGATCCAGCAGATGTTGGCAATTTGATCTTACCTTCCCAATAAACCCTTCACATTCTCCTAAGTATTATTACTCAAAAATCTCTGGACAGAAGGAAGTCAGAACATCTTACAAGCCATTTTTGCTTCCTGCTCAGTCAATGTTTCTAAATAAATACAGTAAGTGAAAGTTGCTCAGTAGTGTCTAACTTTTTGTGACCCTGTGGACCATACAGTCCATGGGATTATCTAGGCCAGAATACTAGCAGGGGTAGCCTTTCCCTTCTTTAGGGAATATTCCCAATCCAGGGATCGAACACAGGTCTCCCACATTGCAGGCAGATTCTTGACCAGCTGAGCTGGGGGCAGCAGTGGGGGGAGCGGGGGGCGGGGAGATAAAGGAAAAACTTGGAAAAAACAAATGAGAATCTCAAAACATTTATCTAGTCTCACTGATATTTAAGAAAACTCATGATTTGGGAATATTAAACTTTGTTCTGCTTATTTGCTGAGTTGTTGTGGTTCATTCTAATGTTTAGTTTCTCAGCACTAGGCTTTTCTAATGTCATAAAGATTTTTGCCAATATTTAAATTTTATGTTTTCTTTTCCTATATTTATACTGCTGGGTTTGCTTCCTAAGTTAATACATTGGCCATGATCTCCAGAAATTTATGAAGTTATAGAATCATAATGCATACTTCTATTTTTCCTAAATATAAAAGAAATACTTCCTATAATTCTTTATTAGTCATGATGTTAACTATGGTTATGAAAAGGATATTCTTTATTATAAGAGACTAATAGGAAAGAATGGAAAGTTCAGTTATTGACAAAATACACAGGATCTTATGTTTTGGTTTGGTTTGTTTTTTATATGCTAGAGGCAACATTCTAATAAATTGAGAAAGTTGCAGTTTATCTCATGACTTACATCAAAATAAATTTTAGGTAGATCAAAGATTTTTTAAAAATAATTAGATTATAAAAGTGCTTGAATAAAACTATGGAATAATTATTGGGTTGGCCAACAATTTCCATAACATCTTACAAAAAAAACCAAATAAAATTTTTGGCCAACCCAATGTGTTTTTATTAGAGGCCTAAAAATTATAAATAATCTTCATTATTTTGATTTAAATTATGGAGACAATTTAAAGGCCAAATGTATTTGCACTTGAGATCAGAAAATGAAGATTTCTAAGATCTTGAGTTTTCTGCTGACCTTAATGAAAATACTTTAAAATAGTTTTATAACAGGCAAATAACCTGGTAAATGTCACAAAAGTTTCTTCAGTTCTTATAAAGTTCACTACAGAAGATAGGTAATGCTTCAAAGATAGCAAATACATTTATTCTTTAACTTGAAAAAAATACAATGCAATGAAGTAGGCTTCTGTGGTAGATCCATGTGCTAAATTAATGCCAAAACCAGTAAGACATTGGAGTCCAGTTGACTTCTCAGTTATGAAGGCATGTCTTGCCCACGAGATATTTCCATTCGTATTCAGAATTCAGAATCTCACACATATAGAGTTACTCAATTTGTTCTTGATAAGTACAATGGATTATGAATTATTATTGTTACATGGCAGAGTCATGCATATATGTTAAATGAATGGACAAAAGTCCCTCCTAAATAGACCAGGTAAACTATCCAGGAAAACTCATTACCTAATAAGAACTTAAATAAAAAAACAAATTATGAGATCATAGATTTCTAAACCCATCTACATTCACTCATGGTTTTTAACTTTTAGACAAATACTGGCTTTCCAATAGTCAGGATTTTTTAGCTTATTTGTTCTATCAGGATAAGACAGGGCAAGAACAAGGACAATTTGGTCTGGATTTAATGCAAGACTGATCTCATAGAACTTCTGATCCTTTTACTCAGGATTGAGATCAAAAGATCTTTAAAGAGATATAGATAGTAGCTACACAGAAAAACCAGTTAGTATTCTGACATTCTTATTCATACTCGAATGTTATGCATCTGAAACAAAGTCAACATTTTAAGTTGTTGGAGTTGACAGCAAGTATTTGTATTTGTAATGTGTGCAGTAAGATTCTTTAGCATTCACAAGCCCCAAACTCATCCCTTTCTCCTTTTGGAAAGCAATTGCAAATGAATTCCTGATGGAGGAATAAAGAAATCCAAAGGATACAAATCATATCTGCTCAGAGTGGGTGAAATAGAAAATTTTGAGTATTGTAAAAAAGGTTTATCAAATGGATTATTTTCTGCCTATCAAATCCTAGAGCTTCCCAGGTCACTCAGTGGTAAAGAATCCACCAACCAATGCAGGAGATGTGGGTTCCATCCCTGCATTTAGGAAGATCCCCTGGAAAATGGAATGGAAATCCACTCCAATATTCTTGCCTGGAGAATCCCATAGACAGAGGAGCCTGGCAGACTACAGTCCATGGGGTTGCACAGAGTTTGACATGACTGAGCAAGCAACTCAGCATGCACATGACTGTGTGAAGATATGTAAAATCACTGTGTAATCACTGTGTAAAATCACTGAAGTGAAGACAATGACATATATCAATTACCTTAATTTTAGGAATAAGGCTTAAATGGTCTACTGACCGCAGAAATGTGAGTTTCCTTGGTTATTTCAAGTTTACTGTTATTTTCTCTGCTTCCCTGGTGGCTCAGAGGGTAAAGCATCTGCTTGCAATGCAAGAGACCCAGGTTCAATTTCTCTGTCACGTGCTTGTGATATTTGTTTAAGGTTATAACAAAAGTTAATAATTGAAATCATGGCCTATTTACAACTGACAAAGCAGCCAAAAGCTTCTGTCAAATCTTTTAATATTAACTTGAACTTCTATTCAAATTAATATAAGTCCTATGAAGTCCTAACAAAAATTAACCTTCTCATCAAGGGCATAAGAAATAATAAATTCTGCTTAATGTGAAGCTTATGAAAAATGTAGAAGACTTACTTTACATGATGTTAACTTAAAATCGGCAAGGGGTTTCTTGAATTATGCATTGCGTCTAGAAGCCTAGTGGAATCAAAAAGTTTTTCCACTGATAATTATAAATTGATAAACTCTTTGCTGAGATCTTTAAATGGGATTTTTAGCATAATTAAAAACGACAGATTATACATAGTGTTCTACTTTATTGAAACAATGTTGAATTAAGTGATTTTATACAGATTTTGAATAGCCAAAGCATTAATAATATAATATGTTTCTTGCACCCTAAATTTTTAAAGAATGCCTCTCTTGATTGCAAAATTAAAATACCAGAAAATAGTGTGCTCTTTTCTTTTTATTAGTTTTCCTTCTTATTTCAGAGAGTAGTAACATGTTGTGAAGACTCTCATAATTGCTATGATGTAATGAGACTGCTTTCTTTCTGCTATAATTTTTCCTCATCTAAGCATAAAATGAGTAAAATTACAAAAATGTGTTTAAGCTTTAGTTTGAATGTGAGTCGATGCATGAACTTCATAGGATTCAGAAAAACACAGTCAGGTTCAAGAAAAAAAAAAAAAAAATTCCAAACTGCTAGCATTCTGGTTTGTTCTACCTGTAGTTGTTGGCATGCATATGATTTTGAAGGAAGGAACTGTCTTTGAGAGCTGTATTGTAATTCTCATCACTGCTCTGAACAAATACCCATGAATATGCTTGCTTATTGAATAAATGTATAGATAAACATACTCAGATGGGGTCAGATTGTTAGCATAAACCTTTCTTTTTACCTATAACAGTAAATATAAGTATTTTCTTAAATATTCTTCTAAAACTGATATTTGAGGGCTGCATTATATTACAATTTTGGGGGATAACTTATAATTTGTCTAATTGGTATATTTTGGGACACTATGGTTGTTCCCACTTTTTCTAAATAGTGTTTTAGGGGCATTATTGTCATTCTCAGTTTTTCATAGTTCATAAAAGAGAAAAAACTGGAAAGACGTCGATGTTAAATAAATGCTATAAAAGCATATTTATCCCTTCATCTATTTAATTCATACTGCACACATGGAAACGTATTTGTGACTTTTCTCTATAAATAGAAAATTTCAAATCAATTATTACTCCAAGGTTGGAGAAAGAACATAGGAGCATCCAGGGCAAATCAATACTGCCAGTCTGTGCTCTACGGAAGTGCATTACAAATTGTAAAGGGTTATTTGAGTGTACACTATTATTTCTTTAAGTCTGTAAATTTCCATTTAAAATAACACCTATTTCCTAAATCACCTGCCAGGCATTTAAAGAATATTAATGACTCCATTTTGGTTTGCCAGAACACTAGTGTTCAATGTTACAGATTGAAATTAATTGTAAAAAAGTTCCATTCAGATAAAGAAGGATCTAAGTAATTATTTTTCCCCTTTCTTAAAACACTGAAATGAACACAGACAATCCAAATTTCTCCAAGAAAGATCTTTCAGATTCCAAAGAGACATTTTCATTCTAGAAGAGGAAAGAAACCCAACAGTAAAGGAACTGTGAAAGTGAATAAAGGTAAGTGTCTCTGGCAAAAATGTAAAGAATCTGCCTGCAATGCAGGAGATCTGGGTTTGATCCCAGGGTTGAGAAGATCTCGTGGAGAAGGAAACAGCAACCCACTCCAGTATTCTTGCCTGGAAAATCCCATGGACAGATGAGCCTGACTGGCTACTACAGTCCACTGGGTCGCAAAGACTAGGCTATGACTTAGTGGCTAAACCAACAACAATTGTGAAAGTGAAACCAAGGTTCATTAAATCAAAGAAATGTCAGAACTAGGAGGAATTTTAAAGATCATCCTGGTTCACCTGTTTACAATCTGGACTTCTGAACTATTGAAAGTGAAAGTGAAAAGTGAAAGTGAAGTCGCTCAGTCGTGTCCCACTCTTTGCGACCCCATGGACCATAACCTACCAGGCTCCTCTGTCCATGGGATTTTCCAGGAAAGAGTACTGAAGTGGGTTGCCATTTTGTTCTCCAGGGGATCTTCCTGACCTAGTGATTGAACCCGGGTCTTCCATATTGCAGGCATAGAGGACTTTAAAGGAACAAAGGGTAGAATATGGGATTCTTAAACGATTTTTAACTTTTCAAAATGCTTAAAACATACAATGACTCGTGAGAAATCTGCTCTGATTCTTTAACTTTGTTCAGGATTATATGAATTTAGTTAGACAGCACTTAGTTATATTAATCAGACCAAAAACTTTTATTTAGTGTTGTTTTTAATAAAAATTAGAAACAAATTCTTATTTAATAGATGAAATTTCACAGGTAAAATCTTTACAAACTAACCAATGATGAAAACTTGGAAACAAATGGTCTATAAAGACGAGAGTCCAGAGGAGTTAAGTGAATTAGTGTGAAGGCTAGGACTGGATACCCAGTTTGTTGAATCGCAGTAGGTGAGAGGCAGGGTAAACAACTGCATCTTCTAGTACTGCAAATTTCTTAGAGACTGGTGCCCAGAGTTGATCACATGCCTTAGAGGTGATCCCCAGAGTTGTGTGATGTGGGCTTCTTACTCCTGTGCTTGGGAACCCTGTCCAGTCCTCTATTTCAAATAAAATGTCACTGAAGATTTTATACTAATTTTAAATATTTATAACAACATGAAGTGTTGTCTTCTTTCCCGGCTTCTTTGCTTTTTATGAAGGTCTAAAGCTTTAAACCAAAGAACTGAAGCTCTTCTAAAAGAGGTTTAGCCTTTCACAAGGTATTCTTTAGACAGACAGGAATTTCTGGTAAAGAGCCAGTGATTAAGGCACATAGGAAGTGGATTTTAACTTTCCAAAAAGACACTGATCTATTTAGAGTGGATCTAGGAAAATCATGTTATGAATGTTTGCGGTGTTGGCTTCCCTTATTTTCCAGGCAAAAATACTGGAGCGGGTTGCCCTTTCCTAGTCCAGGGGATCTTCTCAACCCAGGGACTGAACCCACATCTCTTACATCTCCTGCATTGGCAGGCAGATTCTTTGCCACTAGGGCCACCTAGGAAGCCATAGCAGAATGCCATGATCCTGTAGGTGTGGTCTAGTTCTGAAAGATTGGTTTTACCACTATCTTACTATAAGTAAGTATTATGTGAGAAAGACAGAGACACACAGAAGCCAGGTTTTAGCAAATTTTAAATACCTAATATGTGTCCTATCTGTAATAACCATGTCTTATTTTCTGAGGTAGATAAATTATGATATCTATCACATGCTTTTTGTGTGTGTGTGTGATCTGAGAGTAGAAACTATTTTTGCAGATTCAATATTGAAAATTCAGTGCTTTCAAAGAGGTGTCAGTTATAGTCTGTACAACCATAAAATAAGCATTTAAAATATCTCACCAAATATACCAGTATAAAAAATGCACTTTGATTTGCATTTAGATTCAGCTAAAACTATAGGGATTCAACACTAGCAGTGTATTATATCATTATTCTTTGTTCAAAGCTCCATTACATGAAAAAGAGACAGGTATGTGGAGTTATATAAGCCCATTCCAAAATTAGATACTATCCAATATTAAAAAGAAACTTTCTTGATGACTTTCTGAAAAACAAATAATGGCTAGTGAAAGACTTATTAAATGTTACTATTTTTGAATGATACAGGCATTAGGAAATCCATAGCTTTATTTGTATTTTAATTTTAAGTGTCTAAGATGCAGAAACTGAAGAGACATTTTCAAACTGACTATACTGCAAAAAATCTTCCATAAAATTATTATACAATTTTTCCTTTCTTCCTTTCCCACCATTGTTTCAGAGTTGTGTTTTTTTAATCAGAAAACATATTTTTCACCTTTCCCAGTGACTGCACACTGTGCAATGTTCAGAGTCCTCCTCTTGTACTTAGTCAAGCTATTCTCTATTTAAATATAAAGAATAGTCATACAACCCCAGGTTTAACTTGCATTTCTTTGTTTGTCTGTATTTTTCACAGTAAAAATGAGATATTGAGGGATTTTCCTCATGATCCAATGGTTAAGTCTTTGTGCTTCCATTGCAGGGGCACAGGTTCAATCCCTGGTCAGGGAACTAAGATCCTATATACCTGTGGCACAGTAAAGAAAAGGACAAAAGGAAAAGTGAGATATTGAGAAAATGGGATTTGAAATAATGACGTTATCCAAGATAATCATCCTAGGAGAGGATTCTCTGGTCCACTGGTCCAATGATATTCATCCCATTCCCATTTTTGTAATAGCTACACTGGACTGGGCTGGAATGACCCCAAGTGTGTAGTTCTTTCTCTTTGTCACAACTGCAGCAGAGCTTGCTTGGATGTTAAGGATTCTAAAGTAGAAGAATAAACACATTTTTTAAAAAAGGGAATAGCAATAAAGCTTAGTTTTTGTCATCAAAGTTTAGCAATCATATCTAATACTTTATGAAGATTTCCTATGTGCCAGATTCTAAGTGTTTCACCTATTTATTTATTTATTCTTTCATTTAATCCACTGTCCCCTGCCCTCTCCCCACTCCATGGTTTTCTGAGGTGGGCACTATCACTATTCTCAGTTTTCATGAAAGGCTAACCAATTTGTCTATGGTCAACAACTAGACTGGGGTGCAGATGGGGGCTGAATCTACGCAGTCCTGAGGACAGCCCGAGGATTTGGTGCTGCTAAAGCTCCCTCTTGTGTGATTATAATATGAAGTCAAGGCTAAAACCCACAGACTGGTTTAGATTCTAGTTTAAGGTGCTTCAACTCAAATGCTTTCAAGACCAGGCAGATAAAATAAATGAAGCAAAGAGATACAGACCCTGTACTCTAAATAGTTTCTAAAATAATTGTTCTGAATCTTTTACCTAAAAGGGGGATTGTTAAAAATGCAAATTACTGAGCCTCAGACCTACAGAAACTTTGTTCATTTTACATCAAAGTTACCCTAGGTTTTATTTTTAAATGCAAATTTCTGGGTGCCAGAAATCAGTTTAAGTTAATCAAATCCCTTATGATTATACAGTGGAAGTGAGAAATAGATTTAAGGGACTAGATCTGATAGATAGAGTGCCTGATGAACTATGGACTGAGGTTCGTGACATTGTACAGGAGACAGGGATCAAGACCATCCCCATGGAAAAGAAATGCAAAAAAGAAAAATCGCTGTCTGGGGAGGCCTTACAAATAGCTGTGAAAAGAAGAGAAGACAAAAGCAAAGGAGAAAAGGAAAGATATAAGCATCTGAATGCAGAGTTCCAAAGAATAGCAAGAAGAGATAAGAAAGCCTTCCTCAGTGATCAATGCAAAGAATTAGAGGAAAACAACAGAATGGGAAAGACTAGAGATCTCTTCAAGAAAATTAGAGATGCCAAGGGGATATTTCATGCAAAGATGGGCTTGATAAAGGACAGAAATGGTATGGACCTAACAGAAGCAGAAGATATTAAGAAAAGGTGGCAAGAATACACAGAAGAACTGTACAAAAAAGATCTTCATGACCAAGAGAATCACGATGGTGTGATCACTGACCTAGAGCCAGACATCCTGGAATGTGACGTCAAGTGGGCCTTAGAAAGCATCACTACGAACAAAGCTAGTGGAGGTGATGGAATTCCAGTTGAGCTATTCCAAATCCTGAAAGACGATGCTGTGAAAGTGCTGCACTCAATATGCCAGCAAATTTGGAAGACTCAGCAGTGGCCACAGGACTGGAAAAGGTCAGTTTTCATTCCAATCTCAAAGAAAGGCAATGCCAAAGAATGCTCAAACTACCGCACAATTGCACTCATCTCACACACTAGTAAAGTAATGCTCAAAATTCTCCAAGCCATGATTCAGCAATACGTGAACCGTGAACTTCCAGATGTTCAAGCTGGTTTTAGAAAAGGCAGAGGAACCAGAGGCCAAATTGCCAACATCCACTCGATCATTGAAAAAGCAAGAGAGTTCCAGAAAAACATCTATTTCTGCTTTATTGACTATGCCAAAGCCTTTGACTGTGTGCATCACAATAAACTGTGGAAAATTCCAAAAGAGATGGGAATACCAGACCACCTGACCTGCCTCTTGAGAAATTTGTATGCAGGTCAGGAAGCAACAGTTAGAACTGGACATGGAACAACAGACTGGTTCCAAATAGGAAAAGAAGTACGTCAAGGCTGTATATTGTCACCCTGCTTATTTAACCTATATGCAGAGTACATCATGAGAAATGCTGGGCTGGAAGAAGCACAAGCTAGAATCAAGATTGCCGGGAGAAATATCAATAACCTCAGATATGCAGATGACACCACCCTTATGGCAGAAAGTGAAGAGGAACTAAAAAGCGTCTTGATGAAGGTGAAAGAGGAGAGTGAAAAGGTTGGCTTAAAACTCAACATTCAGAACATGAAGATCATAGCATCTGGTCCCATCACTTCATGGGAAATAGATGGGGAAACAGTGCAAACAGTGTCAGACTTTATTTTGGGGGGCTCCAAAATCACTGCAGATGGTGACTGCAGTCATGAAATTAAAAGACACTTATTCCTTGGAAGGAAAGTTATGACCAACCTAGATAGCATATTGAAAAGTAGAGAAATTACTTTGCCAACAAAGATCCATCTTTTTCCTGTGGTCATGTATGGATGTGAGAGTTTGACTGTGAAAAAAGCTGAGCACCAAAGAATTGAGCTTTTGAACTGTGGTGTTGGAGAAGACTCTTGAGGGTTCCTTGGACTGCCAGGAGATCCAATCAGTTCATCCTAAAGGAGATCAGTCCTGGGATTTCTTTGGAGGGAATGATGCTGAAGCTGAAACTCCAGTACTTTGGCCACCTCATGCGAAGAGTTGACTCATTGGAAAAGACTCTGATGCTGGGAGGGATTGGGGGCAGGAGGAGAAGGGGACGACAGAAGATGAGATGGCTGGATGGCATCACTGACTCGATGGACGTGAGTCTGAGTGAACTCCGGGAGTTGGTGATGGACAGGGAGGCCTGGCGTGTTGCGAATCATGGGGTTGCAAAGAGTCGGACATGACTAAGTGACTGAACTGAACTGATCACCATAAGTGAAAGAACGTGAAGTTGCTCAGGTGTGTCCAACCCTTTGCGATTCCATGGACTGTAGCCTACCAGGCTCCTCTGTCCATGGTGTTTTCCAGGTAAGAATACTGGAGTGGGTTGCCATTTCCTTCTCCAAGTATCACCATAGGTGCTAGTGAATTCTAGTATTCTCAGATTTGAGTTTCAAATATTTTGTTTGTTCTAGGAATATTACTAGGCAACGATTACATGCCAGGAACTTCTAGGCACTAGGTAAACAGCAATGAACAAATCAAACGCCTTGCTTCTGAGTTCATGTTTTTTTTGGGAAAGGGAAACAGCATATTAACTACCAAAAAAGATGTCAGATGGATAGGTGCAATGGAGAAAAACAAGTCAGGAATGGGGAATAAAGCCTGAGGGGGTCGAGGGGTCTTTACATGATCAGGGAGGGCCTTCCTATAAAGTCTCTATGCCATAGAGCATGCGGCAGGCTGAACCATGGAAACTGGAAGGTTCAACAATGTCCAGAATAAAGTAACAACATCGAGTTACAAAGTGAAAACAAGGGAACTAGTGTTTGGAGAAGTTTGAGAGGAAAAATGAAATAGTAAAAGACATCAGAGAGGAAGTAAGGAAATGGATCACACTGGGTGGGGAAGGCCATGGTAAGTTTACTCTGTGTGACATTAGAAAACACTGGAAAATGATGGTATCCATCTTACATTTTAATCAATCAGTGAGGTTGCTGAACAGAGACTATTCCATGTGGGGAAACTGAGGAAGCAGGAAGACCAGTTGGAGAATATGGCTGCAGTCAAGGTAGGAGAAGATAGCTGCATGGCCAGTGTGGTAACAGAGGAAGCACTAAGAAGTGGTCAAATTCTGGATGAATTTTTAAGAGCAATCCATGATGATTTTTCAAATGGATTGGATGTAGGCTGTGAATGAAAGAGGCATCAAGATGACAAGATCAATTGTTTGGGGCAGCTGCTGCCGCCGCCGCCGCTGCTTACTTGCTTCAGTCATGTCCGACTCTGTGTGACCCTATGGCCAGCAGTCTACCAGGCTCCTCTGTTCATGGGATTCTCTAGGCAAGAGTACAGAGTGGGTTGCCATGCCCTCCTCCAGGGGATCTTCCCAACCCAAGGATCAAACCTGGGTCTCCTGGATTGCAGGGAGATTTCTTTACTGCTGAGCCACCAAGGAAGCCCATTTGGGCAGCTGTTAGTCACCCAGTCGTGTTCGAGTCTTTGGGACCCCACAGACTGTGGCCCGCCAGGTTTCTCTGTTTATGGGATTCTCCAGGCAAGAGTACTGGAGTGGATTGCCTCCTCCAGAGGAACTTCCCAACCCAGGGACCAAACGCTGGTCTCCTGCATCGCAGGCAGGTTCTTTACCGTTTGAGCTACAGGGAAGTCCTGTTTGGGCAGCTAGTGCTCAGTAAACCTGATAAAGATAAAATACTCTTCCCAGCAAATTCCCAGTTGGGCACCAGTGTGGAGCTTCTTTTACTTATGACTAAAGTAAGTTCCTTCCCTGGAACACTGAAGGTGAAATACGGGAGCACATTATCTTGCAAAGAACTGTGATTCATTAAAACCCACATTCTTCTTGACATGAAACACTGAACACATGACATCTCTTTCATTTCATTACCTGCGACTCAAAAAGAAAAAGGTAAAAAGCTAATTTTCTCAGTGATATTTATATCAGAAAGGAATTGACTTTTTTCCCTGTTAATTCATTAATGCATCTAGTAATTCTTCAATATGCATAGATATTTGAAACACTTTAATCATTAATAGTAAAAACAAAAAAGTGCCTCATATAAGAACCAAAAGGTAGATAGCCAGTGGAAAATTCCCTTACTCTATTTCTTTCATTTTCAGAGTTTACCTCCCACCATTCTGGATCAAGTTTTAAAATAAGTACTATTAATCCCCAAATCATTGTTGTTTCATGTGTTTAAAAATCTACCCTGTCTTCAAATTGAGGTTAATAAAGGGTTGTATCTAAAAAAAGATGTGATTCTTATGAACTAGGTAACCTGTTATATGTTCGTGTATTAGTATTGTACACCTGCAGTAGCCCATAGGTTTGGAATTTCGAATTGTTTTAACACTCTTCTCTTTATTTAGTTCTTGTCTTCTTGCTCTATTTCCAAAGGCTGTGTCCCATGTTTCTGTTTTATTGTAAACCACATCCAACTCTTCTCTGGATAAACACAATATGAATTATAAATGAATGTAAATGTGTGAGCTGACTTTTAAATGCCTACTCTGTATTCTTGATCTAACCTCCATTTAAGCTTTGATCATTGTGCAGAAGTATTTGCTAATGATTCCAAAATTTAAGGGCAAGTTTAACATTTAAGAACCATGGGGAGTAGGCACGTAAGACTTCCTAAGCAAAAGCGTTAGTCGCTCTGTCGTGTCCAACTTTTTGAGACTCCATGGACTATAGCCCACCAGGTCTCTCTGTCCATGGAATTTTCCAGGCAAGAATACTGGAGTGGGTAGCCATTCCCTTCTCCAGGGCATCTTCTCAACCCGGGGATTGAACCTGGGTCTCCCACATTGCAGGCTTTACTGTCTGAACCACAGGAAAGCCGATACTACTTCCCACCCAACCCCATAAAACCACAACTATGCCTACTTATCACAAGCGGTGTTTTCACCTGACTTCAGCAATTGTAATTTTCAAATGTATTACCTTTCTTATTAACACTTATGGCAACTTGGGACAGGAAATCACTTAAGAGGTAGCTAAACTTGGCAGTAATTTTGCCTGGAAAATCCCATGGGTGGAGGAGCCTGGTAGGCTGCAGTCCATGGGGTCACTAAGAGTCGGACACGACTGAGCGACTTCACTTTCACTTTTCCCTTTCCTGCATTGGAGAAGGAAATGGCAACCCACTCCAGTGTTCTTGCCTGGAGAATCCCAGGGACGGGGAAGCCTGGTGGGCTGCCGTCTATGGGGTTGCACAGAGTCGGACATGACTGAAGCGACTTAGCAGCAGCAACAAACTTGGCAAGAGACATTCTACAAAGACTTTGCCCTTTAATGGAGGACAAAAATCTGCTGAGGGATAGTTTTATGTAAAGACAAATTGGCTTTATCTGGGAATCCATATTGCATAGCAGGGAAAAATCATTCTGAAGGTACAGGAAAATGAAAAATGTATATACCAGGGTTTCAGCATTATATATGAAAAGGTACCTATTTAGAAACTGCAACAATATTTGATGGAAAATTTTATTAATAGATGTTAAGGCTTTCAGTAAACACATGCTCTACATCTTCAAAATACTGTGGACTAGATGAAATAAAAGAAAATTTTCACACAAGTTGAACATGTCTTGCTTTGGCCATCGTGGGTTAAGGTTGTCAAGTAAATTCCAACACAGTGCCCTGCAAAGTGAACTCAAAGCAGAGAATAAACGTGAGCATACACTCCCATGCACACACTAATACCAATGTGACTTTATGGCCTAGATTTCAAGGGGAAGACAAGACAGACATTCATCAGGATGTTGCTATGGTCTAAAAATAGTAGAGGAGTCTCTGAACTATCCATGTTTCACCAATCGGCACATCCGAGGGAATGCTCCCTTATACATTGATGCATTATCTTTATCATTGTAATTGATGCCTAATGCTTTTCTACCCATCAAAAGCAGTCTTGAATGGAAGGGACATTAATCTCCTTGTAAGACGATCATCACTTTGAAATCCTAAGTGATCTCACATTTCCTAACAGCTTAAATCACAACGCTGAAGGGAACAATAATACAGAGTGCTACTGATTCATTTCCTGACTACCAAAAGATATGATCTCACATACCTGAGCACCCTGGTGAGTTCTGATATTATTTCCAAGTACCAGAGGGTGGAGAAGAAAGATCACTCTGCCTTTCCTAGAGTAGTGGGAGGCTTTGACACTATCCAGAGACCCCAAAGGGCCAACACGGAAAGAAATCTTTTTCATTTCACCTAAAACGATGCTCTAGAACTTGAGTGTGACTCATCATAGCCATAAAAGAGCCTGAATTTCCTAATGAAAAGCACTACAGGAGGCATTTTCCTTTTTTCACATTAACATACTTTTTTCACAATGAGTTCTTTAAAAAAACATAGAAGAATATATCAAGGCAGCCATATCTATGGCAGTCTTAACCTGCATTAGGAAGTATGGACAGGCTTTCAAAAGTCTGATCACTTGAAAACCCCCAGAGGGTAAGAGTGAAATGAGGTCCTAGGGGCTCAGATTTATTTAAAGGGAACACTCTTTAAAAAAAAAAAAAAAACTTTTA
The DNA here is from genome assembly GCF_019923935.1 of Bubalus bubalis. Taxonomy (NCBI): domain Eukaryota; kingdom Metazoa; phylum Chordata; class Mammalia; order Artiodactyla; family Bovidae; genus Bubalus; species Bubalus bubalis. The sequence continues at coordinate 88,637,357 of NC_059164.1, forward strand.
ATGAAAGTTTTTAATAAAATTCCAGAATACTGGAGTGGGTAGCCTTTCCCTTCTCCAGGGGATCATCCCAACCCAGGTATTAAACCCAGGTCTCCCACATTGCAGGCAGATTCTTCACCAGCTGAGCCACAAGGGAAGCCCAAAGGGAAAACAATACCAGATAAAACAGTCTAAACAGTAATAATTGCTCACTAAAGCGTTACTGAGTGATTACAAACAAGTTTCTCCTTATATGTGTGTGTTAGTCACTCAGTTGTGTCCGACTCTTTGCAACCCCATGGAATGTAGCCCACCAGGCTCTTCTATCCATGGAATTCTCCAGGCAAGAATATTGGAGTGGGTAGCCATTCCCTTCTGGAAATCTTCCTGACTCAGGGATCAAACCCAGGTCTCTTGCATTGCAGGCAGATTCTTTACCATCCTGAGCCACCAAGGAAGCTCCCTTATATGTGTACGGACAAAAAAAGTCTACAAAGTGACAGAAGCAAGTTGCAGAAATATATTTGTAACATAATGCTATTTTAAAGATGTATATATATACATAGTTGTTCTCAGGAAAAACAGTCTGGAAAATTATATACCAAATTATTGAAAGTGTTTTCCTCTGGGGTGCTAGTTAAACCAGCAATTAATACAAACTTAGATAGCTTATGCTGTTTGAAATTTTTACAAGTACATAGTACTTTCATTTTTTAAAAATGCTGGATAAAAGCAAAACTCAATGAAATGCATGGTAGAAATTCAAGACACTGAAAATAATCAAAATAATGTAGTAGTGTTTTTCCCAGGTACCAGTGAAAGTTTCCAGAAGATATAGAAGAGAGTTGGCTGGATTGAGAGTCACAATTAGTGACAAACGCATGCTTTGACTTTGGAAACAAAATGGCAGTAAGCTGGTAAGCAGGCGGGAGGAAGATTTTGGTCCAGTCCTGTGAGTGCAAGTAGCTTGGATGGTGGTTTAGTTGCTAAGTCCAGTCCAACTAGCTTGCGACCCCCTGGACTGTAGCTCTCAAGGCTCCTCTGTCCATGGGATTTCCCAGGCGAGAGCCATTTCCTTCTCCAGGGGATCTTCCTGACTCAGGGATGGAACCTGTGTCTCCTACATTGCTGGCAGATTCTTTACTCCTGAGACACCAGGGTAGCCCCAAGCTTGGGTATAGGATTCAAAAATCCAGCAGCCAGTATTGTGTGGCAACTGCTTTCCCAGGTAGTCAGACACGTATTCAGCTCCTTCCAGACTATCAACACCAACATTTCTCTATTTATTTAGAAACAATACCTAATGTGCAACAACATGACCAAGGTAAAAAGAAGTGGGGAATGATGCACTCCTTGGCAGGTATAATTCCTTCAAATGAGGCAGTATGAGGATGGCCACCGAAACAGCCTGCGAGCAGGTACTTTTCATCGTCACATCTAGATAAAGAAGGATCAACTGCCTCAGATTTTCTAAGACATGCACTCTCTTCCTCATATACAACAGGGCAGGGGCCTCAAGAGTTGATCCAGTAGTGTCTGAAACAATGGAAGTTGCAGAGACTAGAGACTGAGGAAGAGGCTGAACACAAACTGCATTCTTAAGTTTATTTAATTTAAAGTCTGGTGGGAAGTTCCTACCACGATTCACAGGGACCACAAAAGGGACAGGGTTTCAACCTGGGCACAATGAACTAGTTGTTGCTCCAGAAATGGAACTCCTCTAAAACTTAGGGTTCCCAATTAGGGTAAGGTACATATATCACTGGATAAACACTAGTGGCTGACAAACTCTTTTTGTTCAAAAGTGACAATTTAGAAAACAAATGATGACAGTCTTGGGGTTTATCAAAACGGACAAAGATAAAGCATGAAAACTCATAGGAAGAGTTACTTTATTAACAAGACAGCCCAGGCTGACATGTGTGGTACCCACTGCACCTCTGACCCCTACTCCCCTAGACTGGGTGCTTCCTGAAGGAAGAGAAAATGCCTCTCTTACTCTTGTCTTCCTAGCGTACCACCAACATGGAAACATACCGACTCAACTATATGGTTCTTAACACTTTCTTCCTCCAATGTTTTGAATCAAGAGTTTGATTCAAACTCTTGATTCAATGTTTTGAATCCAAAACCACAGTATCAGTCTCCTTCACTGTCTTGAACATGCTGACAATTTGGTGATGGGGGGAGACGGGCAGTTAGCCAGGGAGATGTGTTAATATACTTAGGAGCTCTAATTTAGAGTTATTGTGAACAGAAGAAATCAGATATCCAATCCTTTTTTGTCAATAACGTGTGAAAACCTTTTAGTTAGTGTAAGAGAACACATCACTGACTCCTCTTTTAACCTATCGCCAATGTTACTTCAGATATTTAAGAGAACTCACTTGCAGAAAAACCCCATGCTAGCTTTTGCTCCAGAATCCTGGAGTGGTTATTAGCAGTGTAGCCTCTGAGCAGAGACAGTGTGAATTCAAGTGCTGACTGACACTTAATAATTGTATGCATTTAGGCAAGTCAGCTTGTGAAGTCTCAGTTTTCTTATCAGGAAAATGGGTTACCTGAAACTAAAATACATGTTAGTTACTCAGTCTGTCTGACTCTTTGTGACCCCATGGCTGTAGCACAACAGGCTCCTCTGTCCATGGAATTCTCCAGGCAAGAATACTGAAGTGGGTAGCCATTCCCTTCTCTGGGAGATCTTCCTGACCCAGGGATCAAACCTGGATTTTCTGCATTGCAGGCAGATTCTTTACCATCTGAGCCACCAGAGAAGTTCAAAATACAAGTTAAGTACTTACTTAGTATGGTACTTGGTGCATGGACAGTCCTAAATATCTGTTATATTGATACATCTGCTTTGACTCTTCACTTACAATCATGCCTCAGCTCAACATAGGGCAAATAAATAAAAACGGTTGAAATTATATATTTATTTATTCTTTATTAATACTGAACTAGGAAGATCTGTATCTCTCAGTTGTCAGCAAATAACATACAAAAATTTGTACATATATACAAATATATACAAGTATTTGTATAAAACTGAATACTCATGATTTTAAATTTGACAAATACCATCAGGTAAAAAGCTGACTATCATACTGAGTTAATTTTTCTCTCAATGTTCAACCTGAAATAGAAGTACGTTTTACATAAGATCCTAACAAAAAGGTTAATACAAGTCAGCCACGAACACTGCAAATTTGACCACTTGATTAGATTGAGAAGGAATGGAATAACTTCTAGTATTATGTAGAGAAACAAGCAATCAAAGCACATGATTCTGAAAAAATGGAGTTATCCTCAACGGGTCATAATCAGCACCCGAGGAAAGCAATTCCACTACTTTCACTTAAAGCGATTCACTCTTCCAAGCACACTGTAGCTCATGCAGAAAAGCACTTCTTCCAGGAGTACTTGTTTAAGCAGATCCCTTTGTACCAAAATGAAACAAATCAAATCCTTGCATTCAGTAAAAGTTGAAGGTTTAAGGTGAGGACATTTCCTAAGCCCATAAGCTTGCTAAAATCATCCACATGGCTGATGTAATGCTGATGCTTTAGCAGTTCAACCGGGACGATAGATGACAGAGAAATCAGTGGGTGACACATGGAAATACCAACAGGGGGAGGATTTTTAGGGTGCCCGTGCTCAGCAGCTCAGTTGGTTCCAACTCTTTGTGACCCTGTGGACTGTCAGTCCCCCAAGCTCCTTTGTCCACAAAATTTTGCAGGCAAGAATACTGGAGTGGGTTGCCATTTCCTATTCCAACTGTTAGGGCAGGGTAACAAAATAGCTTCTCTGAAAGGAGAAGAGTCAAGAGTAAGTGAAAACACAGTCCTTATTTATTTGATGTCTCTCTTTTATACCCCTCACAGCTATCATATTGGAGATTCTGAGCAGCAGGAACATTTTGAACTTACAAGAGGGCATTAAGATAACACAATGCCTATTGGTCAAAAAAAGCAAACAAACAAAAAAAACCTGGCTAAAATGGAAAATAAACCACAGAATTAGATGTTTCATGTGTTTTATAGCAATCTCATAGAAAATGGTAATGTTTTCTAAAATTACAATATTTCATATGCTCTAAGCTGAATGTCAAAATTAGATAACATCATCTGCAATTGTAGTATCAAAAATCTGATAGCATATCTGCTGCTCCTTTCCACTTGTGACATTATATGACCTGATGAAGAATTCCAGCCATGGATATGCATCTACAAATCAAAAAAAGAAGTGATATTGAATCATTAAAACTAAACAAATAACTCTGAAATATGTATCTAAGCATAACACTTAACTAGTAAAATTAACACATTTAATTTAGCTTGAGAAGTAAATAAATACACTCACCAAATTTAACATCATCTGTTCTTTCAAATACACAGTGGCTTCATGTTACTGTTTTGTAGCAATTCTGACTAATTTGAATTTTTCCCGAATAACAAGAAAAAGTAACAATGTAGGGTTTTCAAAATATTTGATATCACAGGTAGGAATCTAAATCATTCCCAATTTTTTTAAATTTTATTTTTTGGCTGTGTTGGGTCTTTGCTGCTACTTGGGCTTTCTTTTCTAGTTAGAGCGGGAGCTACTCTTCTTTGCAGTGCATGGGCTTCTCAATGTGGTGGCTTCTCTAGTTGCAGAGCACAGGTTCTAGAGCACGTGGGCTTCAGCAGTTGAGCCACAGGAGCCTCTAAAGTGCAGGCTCAGTAGTTATAAGCACATAGGCTTAGCTGCCTCGTGGCATGTGGGATCTTCCTGAGCCAGGGATTGAACTCGTGTCTCCTGCATTGGAAGGCAGATTCTCAACCACTGGACCACCAGGGAAGTCCCTGGTGGGGACTTTTCTTTTTTTTTTTTTCTGCTGAGTGCTTACTGATCTCCCCTGTTTTGTTTTTCTTGGTTGACTGTGAAGAAAACCAGCTCCCCTTTATATCCGTCTAGCTGAAAGCCCTGTCAGGTACCAGGTACTCTGTCCAGGCAATACGGCAGCCACAGGTGCCATTTCCAAGCTTTGGTCATGACCACAGTGAATCTATATATAGCTTCTAGAACAGTCTGGTAATATTTCTTCAAGTTTGAATTGGAAAGACACTTAATATAATCCTAACTATTGGTAAGGGTCAAGCAAGACAGGCTTGTCCCACGCTGTCGGTAGAACCATGAATAGGGAAAATGCTCTTGAAAAGCCATCTGGCGGTACGTATCAAAAGCCTGTCACATCTATGGTTTTTGATATGAGTGTTTTATTTTCAAATATCTATCCAAAAGAATCCAAACAGCCAATAAAAATGAAAACTGACATCAAATAAAAGTATGTAAGTTAGACTTAGTTATGGATATACAAAAACTCTCTCTTTGGAATTGTTATAAAATGCAAAGACTGACCAGGGGAAAATAAAACCTGATTTAAGACAAACTATAAAAGTTAAACTGACAACAGCTAAATTTGCTGCTGGTAAAATCTGTTACTGATGAAAAATTGTTAGAAGAAGTCAAATTGCCTTAAAATGATTTAGATCTGCACATTTAAGGCAAAGAGAAATAATGGCCACAAAAGGAAGCAGGTGTAATCAATGCAATCTGACTTGAAGACTGGCTGGTGAATCAAATATTACACAGAAAACAACAAAAGCTAGCAAAATATTTAGTAAAATAAAAACTTGTAAAATCTGAAATTAGTTAATATTGAATAAACAATTCATCAGTGAACTGCCTAAGTAAGTTTTTTATAGGAAATGTTTGTCAACATTTCATCCCTGTTGGCTTAATTTCAACTGTTTGTATGCACAAGCAGCTTATTAAATGTGTTTGCGATCAAAACTGCCTCCCCCTGATACATTTCAAAATATATAAAAACTCTTTTTTTCATTTCAGGAATTACGATTCATACCTGTCTTATCCTTGCCACAGCCTTCATCAGTAGGTAGGTCACACAGTCTCATCAATCACTACTTTATAAATTTATTTGGATTTAGATTTCAAAACTTTTTACCTCTAAAAGTCCAGAGATTAGCCATAAGCTAAGTATTATTTCAAGAAAAAGAATGAATGGCATTAACAAATATTACTGCCTACCAATTTTTGCTCCTGGAGGACAAAACATATCCATAATCATTTCCATACTGTGCTGAAGATTATCATTGTTTAAGACTTCTGATGCTGGAATCTGGAAGAAATTTTCCTTAAGAAAAACATGAAGAAACAAGGAAATGATCAGAAATTATAATCAATGTGAAAGTATTTGAATATTATCTAATTAAAATCATCTATACTATTTTACCCTATTTATATTGGAGAATTCGTAAACTAACACTAAAATCTAATTCATTACTTTAATCTAAAGACAGCTTTGAGATACATATAAAATCAAGTTAAATTGTTTTGACAAATGATAAAAGTAATGAGCAGAACACAGTGAAGTTTACTATTCTCTTGACAGCACATAGACTAAGCACCTACAATGTCTAAGTGCCAAGTTTAAAAGAGTGTAATATATACTATATATTTATTTGTTTAACTTTTTTTCTCCTCTATTATTTGTAAGATCCAGGAGGGAAAGGAGTTTGCTTGCTTCACTCATTGCCATATTCCTATCACAAAGAATAACACTTGGCATAGCACAGGTGCTCATTAAATATTTAATAAATGGATAAACTGCTTAGGCAGAAGAAAAGCTGTCCTCCTCTTTATCCCCGATATTTTCCCAATTTGTGTAGTAAAATATTTAACCTCATTGGCCTTTGCTCTCAGTTTCTGAGAAGTAATCTCTAAAACCTTGGGACATCATGCCTCACAGGCGTGTCTGCATTTGCCTGGGGAACTTGGGTCACTCTAACATTGTGATTTAGGGTGGAGAGTTTGGAGCATGTGGTTTTAACTTGACCATTGGAGGGGCTGAAGACTGAGATAAGTCACATGGGCAGCCAATAATGACTACCTGATGAAGCTCCAATAAAAACTGGATACTACGGCTCCTTTGGGCTTCCCGGGTTGGCAATACCTCATGTGTACTGCTGCTACACATCATTACCAGGAAAGTAACACTGTTCACGACTCCACAGGAAGAGAACAAATGGAAGCTCCATGTTTGAAACTTTCCTGGATTCATTTATGCACCTCTTCCCTTGATGATTTTAACTTATACCCTTTAGCCATAATAAATTGTTAACAGTGAGCATAATGGCACACAGTAAGTTCTGTGAGTCTTTCTAGTAAAAGAGTGGTTGTGGAGACCTCTGTACTTTCGATTGGTGTCAGAAGTAAGGGTCTTGGTCTCGGGAACCCCTCAACTTGAAATTGTTAGAAATGAAGGTGGTCTTGTGGATAGCTACCAAGCTTCACATAATACAAAGGATCTCCCCATAAAAGTAATTTCATTCTTTCTAATATGAAATATTGGAGACTTAAAAAGCCCAGTGAAATGCTAATAGATATTGCCTGAGGGTATGGCCACGCCTCTGCCTTCTGTTCTTGGAGTAGAACTTCGGCATGGTATGGAGGAGTCTTTTCTTAAATTCTTATTTTTCAATTTCTCACTATTCACATATTAAGATTATAGTGTCAAATTAAAAGAGAGTAAATACACACATAATTTAAGATTTATGTGCTTGTGTTTTATTTATTCTTCTGAGTTGCCTTAAATGTTCTCAGTAATAAGGTAGGCATGAATAAATATATTAAAATTCAAAAAAGTACTATTTTAGAAATATCTTCACTACCTCTCTTACTTACAGAATCCATGAGGTAAGCTTCCAATACTCCCGTTCCATCGTCAAGAGTAAATGTCATCACAAACACTTGTTGGAGGGGAACAATGCCCAGTGCTAATGAAGGAAAAAAGTTGAAACCATATGAATCTATGTCTTTTTTCTTTGACCACACTGTGCTCCCTCCAGTAAAAGCATGGAGTCTCGCAACCACTGGACCACCAAGAAGTCCCACTATGCCTTTTAATAAAAGTAAAGAAAAAAGTTGTTTTGTGATATTATGTTCCTGTTAATCTTGTTTACTAAAATAATTCAAGAGACCAAAAAAAAAAGGGGGGGGCACTCCTTTTTGTTCCCAAATACTAATATGTTAAGCTCATTTCAGAAGGGTAATTTTGGAATATTACACTACACCTGTATAGAGACAATGACTCAAGAGCAACGGTATCTTTTTTTGTTAATTTTATTTTCGAAAATTTATGTTTTGGCTGCACTGTGTCTTCCTTGCTGCATGGGAACTTTTCCCAGTTGTGAGTGGCAAGCAGGGGATACTCTCCATTGCACTGCAGGGGCTTCTCACTGTGGTGGCTTCTCTTGTTGCGGAGCACAGGCTCTAGAGTATGGGCTCAGTAACTGGGGTGCAAGGGCTTAGCTGCTCTGCAGCATGTGGGATCTTCCCAGATGAGGGATGGAACCCATGTCCTTGTATTGGCAGGTGGATTCTTAGCCACTGGACCATCAGAGAAGTCCCAGTATATTTTTAAAAAACTAAATATTGATATAGCATTATCTTTAAAATGAGTCAATCTTCATAGAAAATATAAAAATGAATTCAAGAAAGGCAATTCAATGAATGCTACCTTATGAAAGAGAAAATTTAAATGCCAGAATGTTCTTACAAAAAACAGCATACAGTTCAATGGTTAGGATTTGTAACCTGTCTCTATCCTTTGGATTTTAAGCACAGAGATCACTTATTTTTTAAAAGATAGCATCTGGTTGAATGATGCCAGAATCTGAGATTTCATAATTTGGTTAAGATGAGGAAAAAGGAAGAAATTAAAGTGATACTAAATCATATGAAAATGTATAGGTTAAAATGAATATCTTACTTTGTGTCTATAAATGAAAGACATTCAAAATGCCTATATAATGGAATATTGTCTTCCATCTGTGGAATTCATATTCAAATATGACTAATAAAGGGGGCAAGTAAGAAAAATAAATTAGGGCATAGAGACATGAGAGAAATTGTTAATATAGAGGAACTGATTTTAAAGATTCAAAAGTCCTCAACAGACTGTGGGCTAAAACCAAGAAGGATGAACATAAAACCTACTCTAAGGGACCAATAAGCAAACAAAGAACTATGTTAAGTACAGGATGACGAGACCAAGCTTGAAGTACACAGCAAGAAACTCATGCAAAAGTTAACCTGGACTTTAACTGGACCACAAACAAAATATAAATCAGTAGTATCATATAGCTAGATTAAAAGAGAAAGAAAACAAAACCAAGAATACAAACCAATATCTACACAATAAAATTTTCAGGCAAGCAGGAGCACTGTCCAATTTTAGTGAATAAAGGTTTTCTCCATATTCCAAATTGGCCAACGTCTGCAGCCCTATTTCTAGCTTTGAGTACCAAACTTTGAGAAGAACATGGGTAAAATGGAATGCTTATTGAAGAGGAGAAATAAAGCAGTAAGAAACATGGGAAAGTACCAAAGGAAGTGTGGGCGCCTGCTTGGAGAAATAAGGACTTAATGAATACTTGACAGATTACCTTCAAATGCAGTCTACTGATTTTATAGAAGAGGGAACACATGGACTCTAATTCTATTAATAGTAGACAAAATGTGGCCCATGTTGAAATTGCAAGTAAGCAGATTTTGCCCCACTGTTAAGTACTGCATCTAAAAAGTAAGAGATTTGTTACCTTACAATGTAAATCCCATGGACAGAGGAGCCTGGTGGGCTGCTGTCCATGGGGTTGCACAGAGTTGTACACAACTGAAGTGACTTAGCAATGTAAACTGGTCCCCAGTCGCTGGGGAGTTTTAAGTCAAGGTTGGATGACCACAGTTAATGATGTGATATAAAAAGACTCTTATTATTCCAGCTAAAGACTTGTATTGGGTAAAAAGTTGTAATAGCTAGCTCTAAAATTCTTTTCAAACCCAAGATAGCATAAACTGCAGAGATTTTTCACAAGTTGTATTTATGATTAATGCTAAATTACTGAAAATTAAAATGTAGTAACTGAAAAATACTGGCAGATTCTTAAAAGTACATTTTCAGGTTTTTTAAATATTTAAATTTTTATTAGGATCACTGCAAATGGTTCTGCTTAAGAAAAACTAAACTTTAGCATAACCTTTACTCTGATTTTAAAATATCCACAAATACTGAAATATGAGTGAGACTATCCTATACAAAGACAGTTACAATTATAGGACATAGAAATTTAGCTAACCTTCTGCCACTGAAGAAGGAATCCATGATGTTTTATTAACCAGGGAATTTAGATTTTTTATTGGTCTCAAACTAGAGCAGTGTTTACATCTGAAATCAATAAAAGAAAAAATAATTTATTATAAGTAATTATTATAACTCATTTAATTATTATAAATCTTTGCTGTGCAAGCACACACAATTTAAAAAGTATATTATTAAACAAAAGACCACTGCAATTTCTGTACTTTAATGTGCATATTACAAACAATTATTAAAAAAATAAACTTCTTACAATACAAGCAATCAAAAAAGATAGTACAGTCAGAATATACATTGCTAAGCTGACAATGAGAAAGGTTCCAGGTGCAGGCTATTAATTAATTTGGCTAATTTCCTTATTTGGTAAAGTGAAAAACTCTAACGACTCTTTTGATTTATGGCTCTGAGAACAATATGTAATACTTAAGACCTTAAATTTATAAATATAGCCAATAGGAGATAGCATATTCAAAAGCAGAGACATTACTTTGCCAACAAAGGTCCATCTAGTCAAGGCTATGGTTTTTCCAGTGGTCATGTATGGATGTGAGAGTTGGACTGTGAAGAAGGCTGAGCGCTGAAGAATTGATGCTTTTGAACTGTGGTATTGGAGAAGACTCTTGCGAGTCCCTTGGACTGAAAGGAGCCCTGGGATTTCTTTGGAAGGAATGATGCTAAAGCTGAAACTCCAGTACTATGGCCACCTCATGCGAAAAGTTGACTCATTGGAAAATACTCTGATGCTGGGAGGGATTGGGGGCAGGAGGAGAAGGGGATGACAGAGGATGAGATGGCTGAATGGCATCACTGACTCAATGGACATGCGTTTGAGTGAACTCCAGGAGTTGGTGATGGACAGGGAGGCCTGGCGTGCTGAAATCCATGGGGTCACAAAAAGTTGGACAAGACTGAGCAACTGAACTGACCTGAACTGAACTGACTTTTTATTATACATATTAATATTCAGGAGATGTTGATAAGAAAATACACTTGGATAAAAATATAAAATTAACATTTAAAAGGTTTATGCAGAATACTTTTCATTTGCAATCTAGGGAGGAACAGAGGGTAACTATATTAAATATTATCTCCTTTCACTCTTCAAATACACCGAAGTGTTTTCTTTAACAGAAAAAGCTAACTGGGTGAGTTACCTTTAAAAATGGCTCTAATACTAAACTTTAGACGTTGATAAAGTAAGTATACAAATTAAAAATTAGAGTAACAAGCATAAATTAGAGAATTCATTACTTCCAAAGTAATGAAAGAGGAAAAAGGAGAAAAATAAGAACATTTTAATAAATTAATCCAATAGATGACTGGAGAAAAAAAATAAAGTAATAACAAAAAAGGGTGAGAAGGGAAACAACAATACTATGGTAAGCGTGGAGAAGGAAATGGCAACCCACTCCAGTATTCTTGCCTGGAGAATCTCATGGACAGAGGAGCCTGGCGGGCTGCAGTCCATAGAGTCGCGAGAGTTGGACATGACTTAGCAACTAAACCACTGCCACCACTACCAAGTGTGAAACAACATGAAATATAGTGTAGAAATAAAACCTAGATGTTTCAGTAATTAACTTATTTTAAAATCATCTACAAAAAACAACTAAAATCTATTGGTATTTATTTATGAGACCTACTAAAATATAACAACAAAGAAATATAAAAGCAATGGGATGAGAATAAGGTACAACATGCAATTACCAACCAAAAATGCTGATACAGTTATAATATGAAAAAAAATAAACATTACAGCAAAAAATCATGATTATAGATGAAGTTATTACATAAGGATATATTGTACACTGAATTCACCAAGAAGATGAAATGCTGAACCTGAATGAACAAGCAAAAAAGACTCAAAACATATAAAGTACACATTGACAGAATAAAATGCCACAAACCCACAATCACAGAGGACATTAACCATAGCCTCTAAGAAGGTATTATATAATTAAAATCACAAAGGAAAGGTTTGGCTACAATTAATAAGCTTGTCTAATGGACATAACTAAACACTACTAAACATTAAACACAACTGTTAGAAAATACACATTCTTTTAAAAATCTATGTAGTATGTACAAATTATGAACAAACATATTCCTTGATAAAGCAAAGATGAATCATTATGAAATACATCAAGTTATTTGGTTAAAAAGTAACTAAAATATAAATAAGAATGTAGCGCATAAAATGAGTGTGTAAAAAATTTTAAATACACAGTGAAATAATTCATGGGCCAAAGACATCATAATGGAAATTGTGGAACATTTAGAAATGACAAGAAAAATAGTATCTATCAAAGCTTCAGTTAAAGCTATGGCTATTTTCTCAGGGGAAAATTATAGACTTCAATATAAATATTTAAACGTATACTAAAAAACAATGAATTAAGTGAGGCAAACATTCAATTTAAAACATTACATAAATGGAGTACTAACCTACAGAAAGTAAAGGAAAAAAGTAAAGAACAATAATAAACAAAATACAGACCATCAACAAAAACAAAAGCTAGTTAGTTGCTTTGGCAAAAAAGGCCAAGGGTTAAAAAGTTGCAAATAATATGAAGTGAATTCAAGAAGAGACAAAAAGAAGACTTAAGCACTATGAATAATTTTATGTCAATAAATTTAAACCTGAAAAACAAATGAAATACTATTCTAGAAAACTTTCATTACCAAAATAGATTCAAGGACAAACAAATTCTTAAGAGATGTGCAACTGCTAAAAAACTGAAGCACTAGTTTCAGTTCTATTAAAAAAGTATCATATCCAGAAATCTAAGTAAAGTTTTATAAAAACTTTAAGGTCTTATCAAACATTTTGGTAAGTATGACTATATTAATATTGGAAAAATCTATAAAATAAAAATAACCATAGAGTTAAAAAAGTATAGGGCGGACTAGAAGTTTGATGAGATGCATGTAACTGCATACAAAAGCTTACAAAAATTCTTTCTACATCTCTTTGTAGAATTATTACAATTGGTTAAACACACACAGGACTTCCCTGATGGCTCAGACAGTACAGAATCCGCCTGCAATGCAGGAGACATGGGTTCGATCCCTGGATTGGGAAGATCCCCTGGAGGAGGGGATGGCAACCCACTCTAGTATTCTTGCTTGGAGAATCCTTACGGACAGAGGAGCCTGGCGGGCTACAGTCCATAGGGGTCACAGAGTCAAACACAATTGAGTGAGTAAGCATATGGCACAAACACACACAAGAACCAAAACAGGGACCAATAATTCAATAGGAAAAACAAGTGAAAAATGTGTATATGGAATTCACAGAAGAGAAAACCTAAATAGCCAATAAACATGAGAGATGTTTAAACTCACAAAAACAACAGATACTACTTGATGCTCATCAGTCTAACAAAATCAAAAGTCAGACTAATACCAAGAGCTAAGTGTCAAAGAGAATCCGAGATAAACAAATTTTTACACATTGCTGATTCAACCATATGGCAATCCACTCCAGTATTCTTGCCTGGAGAATTCCATAGACAGAGGAATCTGGAGGGCTATAGTCCATAGAGTCGCAAATGGTCAGACACAACTGAAACAACTTAGCATGCACACATGCATGACTGGACCATAATCATTGGAAAAACAATCTGGTATTTTCCAATAAAGCAGAAAATATTCTATAACCCAAGGCTTCACAAAGCAGAACCCTTTGTCTGTTTGATCAGGTGGAAACACAGATGTTACCTACACTGCCTCTTTCCAAACCTAGTAAGTAGCTCCTAATGTATTTTGATATCTTTTACTTTCTCACTGGCAACTCATTTATAATTTTGTGGCACAGAAATTCTGGAATTCAATTACTTAACTTTTACTAGGATGCAGCTCTGAACTTTCTCTGTAACAAGCATCTAAATTTTTAGAAAGCAAATGAATATTAGCCTTTAGGGCAGCCTTAAACCTAGCAGAGTACAGACACTCAATATTCATGCTATTCAAAGAAGAGACATATACCAAAAAAATCTATCACGTATAAACTGGTACTCAATCACTATCCACTGAATACAGTAACAACTGGGATAAAATAATAAACAAACAAATAAAATAAAAAATTCTCATGATTGAAAACATACCCATAGTGATGTATTTTTCCTTGTATAAGAAATGGAGCTGAAAGGTCAAGGACTTCCAGGTCTTCATGGCCAGATCTTACAGGAATTACACTATGAAACTTGTCTGAGAGTTTGCAGATTTCACTGAGTGTACCTCCTATTAAAAGGGAACAAATAACCCTTCAAATAGAACAAATATAAAGTAGACAAACTGGGGTATTAACTGTGCAACACCTTAAAGGCAGTAAAATACTAAAAGGATGGACAGAAAAAGACAATAAATGCCATGAATTTAACACACTTATACATTTATTGTTAAAAATAACAATTTGTAAACTTAGGATCCTATTCATTGATTAAAGAAACCACTGAGAAAAAATGCTGAGATATGAGCAAAATAAAAGGTTTGTGAAATATGAACCATCATCTTTTAAAATTTATACAAATTGCTCTTTATGCCTGGAACACTTTGGTTCGAATGACCTAAAAAGAGGTAAATTTGAGAATGAAAAAAATTATGGGATTCCCATTAAGTTTTCTATATACTACTAATGTCTAGGCAAATTTAGTCTTGAGTTTGAAATGAATCTTTTCAGTTTTCAGTTCAGTTCAGTTGCTCAGTCGTGTCTGACTCTTTGTGACCCCATAGACTGCAGCACACCAGGCCTCCCTGTCCATCACCAACTCCAGGAGTTCACTCAAACTCATGTCCACTGAGTTGGTGATGCCATCCAACCATCTCATCCTCTGTTGTCCCCTTCTCCTCCTGCCCTCAATCTTTCCCAGCATCAGGGTCTTTTCAAATGAGTCAGCTCTTCGAATCAGGTGGCCAAAGTATTGGAGTTTCAGCTTCAGCATCAGTCCTTCCAATGAACACTCAGGGCTGATCTCCTTTAGGATGGACTGATTGGATCTCCTTGCAGTCCAAGGGACTCTCAAGAGTCTTCTCCAACACCACGGTTGAAAAGCATCAATTCTTCGGCACACAGTTTTTTTTATAGTCCAACTCTCACATCCATACATGACTACTGGAAAAACCATAGCTTTGACTAGATGGACTTTTGTTGGCGAAGTAATGTCTCTGCTTTTTAATATGCTGTCTATGTTGGTCATAACTTTCCTTCCAAGGAGTAAGCGTCTTTTAATTTCATGGCTGTTATCACCATCTGCAGTGATTTTGGAGCCTCCAAAAGTAAAATCTGCCACTGTTTCCACATCTATTTCCCAGGAAGTGATGGGACCGGATGCCATGATCTTCGTTTTCTGAATGTTGAGCTTTACGCCAACTTTTTCCCTTTCCTCTTTCACTTTCATCAAGAGGCTCTTTAGTTCCTCTTCACTTTCTGCCATAAGGGTGGTGTCATCTGCATATCTGAGGTTATTGATATTTCTCCCAGCAATCTTGATTCCAGCCTGTGCTTCATCCAGCCCAGCGTTTCTCATGATGTACTCTGCATATAAGTTAAATAAGCAGGGTGACAAGATACAGCCTTGACAGACTCCTTTCCCTATTTGGAACCAGTCTGTTGTTCCATGTCCAGTTCTAACTGTTGCTTCTTGACCTGTACGCAGATTTCTCAAGAGGCAGGTCAGTTCAGTTCAGTCGCTCAGTCATGTCCAACTCTTTGCAACCCCATGAACTGCAGCACACCAGGCCTCCCTATCCATTACCAACTGCTGGAGTCTATCCAAACCCATGTCCATTGAGTTGGTGATGCCATCCAACCATCTCATCCTCTGTCATCCCCTTCTCCTCCTGCCCTCAATCTTTCCCAGCATCAGGGTCTTTTCAAATGAGTCAGCTCTTCGCAGCAGGTGGCCAAAGTATTGAAGTTTTAGCTTCAACATCAGGCCTTCCAATGAACACCTAGGACTGATTTCCTTTAGGAGGCAGGTCAGGTTGTCTGGTATTCCCATCTCTTTCAGAATTTTCCACAGTTTATTGTGATCCTCACAATCAATGGCTTTGGCATAGTCAATAAAGCAGAAATAGATGTTTTTCTGGAATTCTCTTGGTTTTTTTTTGATGATCCAGAGGATGTTGGCAATTTGATCTCTGGTTCCTCTGCCTTTTCTAAAACTGGCTTGAACATCTGGAAGTTCACAGTTCTTTTCAGTTTAACATTTAATTTATTTATTTATTTATTTTTTAAATTTTATTTTTAAACTTTACATAATTGTATTAGTTTTGCAAATATAGATGTGAACAGTTCAAGTAATTGAAATTCCTATATAGGGTTTATTCATTTTTCCTATGAAAAATCATCACACCCAAATGTTATGACAGGAAGGGCACTAAAACCATCAGGTTGGCTGAGAAGAAATAGAATGTTCAATGGCATACCATTATTAGAAGGCAGCCTTATCTCTGATTACTCAAACCTACCAGTACCTTTTCTGGTATACTTTTACTTAGACTGATAATTCTTCCTCTCCAGGGAAAGAGAAGATGATTTATAAAAATAGTTTCGTGTATTTCCTAAAATTTGTGTAAAATTTATAATGTTTAAATTCAATTGTGAGGGGGAAGTATTTCTGGCATAGTGGAGTAAGAACATTCAAAAATACACAGCTCTATAATAGCAAAAAGAACATTGGCAAAAATTATCAAATTCAACTTTTTCAGAACTCTAGAAATTACAGTAAAGAAACTGCCTGCAATGTGGGAGACCTGGGTTCGATTCCTGGGTTGGGAAGATCTCCAGGAGGAGTGCATGGCAATCCACTCCAGTATTCTTGCCTGGAGAATTCCAACCACAGAGGAGCCTGGTGGCTAGCAGTCCATGCGGTCACAAAGAGTCGGACATGACTGAGTGACTAAGCACAGAAACCAACCAAAGGTTTGCAACAATTCAAGGAGTGGTCATTCAAAAATAGTGGATAAATCTTGGTGAGAACAGCAAGCTTTGTGGCGTTTTAACTTGCCCGGCTCTTATACCTCTTTTCTCAGATCTGTAATAGCAGGATCTAACTACAGTTAGATCCTAGCCTAGGCCTGGAGTTATAATACTCAGAAATATGGTAAAATAAAAATAGCCTGGCTGGCTACAGTCCATAGGGTTGCAAACAAAGTCAGTTACACATCAGGTTTACTACTCCAGGTGTTGAAGTTACATAAATTAAAATTACATGTATTCTGACCTCAGGGAATTTTTACATTCTAATAAAGACAACAAATCTATAAACAGACAGATAAGGCACAAATATAAGAAGAAAATGCCCTACTAGAAGTTCATATGGTATGTATTAAGAACGACTCAAATCTGTCTGATGAATCAGAAAAATGCCTGATGCATGTAGGTGTTCATTAAATATTATATGTGAATTGCTGGAAAATTGCTGCATTTACTTCTGAAGACGTATTACAGCAGAATTTCCCAGGAAAGCAGCAATGGATTGGCAAAGAGGCACAGAGAAATACACTAGGTTTAAGATGTTATCAGCAGTTCAGTATGCCTACAGGGTGGGATGGGAATTGAGGTAGGAGATGAGATTGAAAGTTTGAGGGATAACTGGTAATTAAAGATAGAAGCAGGAGCTATGGGGACTTCTCTGTTAAGCTTCCTTTGGACCTTCAAGGCCAACTTGGCTAAGAACAGAATTCTGTGGGAGGCAGCAAAGCACAGAAGGACCCAAAGGCGTATTTGTCATCCTCTTAGTTGGCTCTACAAGGACAGTTCTAATATAGTCTGATAGGATCATGGCTTTATTTTATTTTTAGGGCATATAAATAGTCTTACTCCATTTGTGTGTGTGTGTGTGTATGTCTTTGTTTTATGTCTATCTCCTGGTACAGGTAAAAATACTGTAAGTTGTCACATTTCACTCATAAAAATGGCCAAGTTTTTTAAAGCTGTAGTTTATCATAATGATGAGGGTAGGGGAACAGATAATTTCATATGCTACTAAAGCATATGCACACTACGATAACTCTCCTAGAGAGAAACTGGGTAACATTTACTTAATTCTTTGTGCCCCCATAATTACACTTCATCCAGGGGGAGATAAAGTTTATCACAGAGTTACTATGTCAAGAAACAGGAAGTAACTCAGTTTCACTAGTCACTATACTGGGAACCACTATTCTGTGGTTGTTTTCTCATGTATAAAATAGCTTATAATAGTACCAACTTCACAGGATTATTGTGATTATTAAATCAGTTAAGATATAGAAATTAATTAGAATAGTTTCCTATATGCTATAATGTATTAAAACAAGAAATGTTCATGAACACACCACCAATGTTTAAACACATATGTATTCACACATATATATATAATTATTTTTTAAAAGATTATGAATTACTTTATAAACAGAAAAACATCAGTAATAAAAATGATCATCATCCATTGTAATAAAGATCAGTTCATTTACAAAATGAAACTAAAGTTTTCTCTATTGCAAATTAGAGGTGGTCTTCTTTTATTATGTATTGTTATATAAATATTAGATAAAAATAAGACAAAAGTATAAAAAAAATGAAAAAACAAATTTGACTTAAAGCTTCATTCTTTTAAAATACTGTATGTCAAGTTATCTTTATTTGAGTTAAGGATTCCTTCCTTGAGTTAGCTGTCAATAGATGACTTTCACTGTATTTTTATGAAACAAGAGTGACATCCAGAGGCCAAGTCAACAGCAACAATATATAATAAACAGCTTCTTGATTATTATTCAGCTCAAAAATCACACTGGATCTCATTAAGATTGCATGTAGGACTCTAACAAGATGAACAAATGCAAACACTTAAGTTTAATGTATAATTTCAAAATGTCATTCAGTTAAACTTAGATATGTATATGTGTACGTATATAGTTGAATCTGTTACATATATTATATTATATGAAATTTAAAGCAATAATATTTTGATTTTATATGTTCAAGATTGCCCCTAAAATAAATTTAACAATAATTAATCAGAGAAAGGCAGAAGAAAAAGCTGTATGTTAACAAAACGGTAAAAACATCATACCTTCTATCAAAATTAGACAGTCATTTGAAAGTGGAAGAATACCATTATTTTTCACAAAATGAATAGCTACTTTTCGTTCTCCTTGATCTTTAGTGGTCCAGACCTTTGAATTATATAAGGATGTATTTTGTAGCGTGGTATCTGGGGTTTTGCTTGTACCCTCTTGCAAAATCTTATCCAAATCAATCTCATGTGGCACTTCTTGCCTAAAATCATCAACAATGGAATAACACAAAAACAACTGGTATAAGCTTAGAAAGTCAAATTTAACAAATTATCCAATTAAAAGAACGTTTATATGCTTATGAACCATCTACTTATTTTAAAATATTGAGATAATTCACTCTGCAGATTAAAGGACTCATTCAATAGAAAGATATTTGATGACATTTCATGGTTAATTTGGAGAAGGCAATGGCCACCCACTCCAGTACTCTTGCCTGGAAAATCCCATGGACAGAGGAGCCTGGTGGGCTGCAGTCCATGGGGTCACAAAGAGCTGGACACGACTGAGCGACTTCACTTTCACTTTTCCCTTTCATGCATTGGAGAAGGAAATGGCAACCCACTCCAGTGTTCTTGCCTGGAGAATCCCAGGGACGGGGGAGCCTGGTGGGCTGCCATCTATGGGGTCACACAGAGTCGGACACGACTGAAGTGACTTAGTAGCAGCATGGTTAATTAGATCCATATCATAATTACATTAACAACCAGCAATTTCCTTGCCTGGCTCTGTGATACCAAGATTATGTATAATTATTTCTTCACCAAATTGTTCTCCTCTGTAAGGAATGCTAAACCTCCCAGTAGGAACCCTATCTTCACTCCAGCTAAACATGCACTTACCATTTAAGTAATTTCACTTTCATAGGGTACCTATTTTATAGAACAGTATTTATTTTGATTCCTTTTAATCTAGAATATGTATTTTTTAAATCATATGGCAAAATATGATACAGTAGAAATTACATAATCTGGAATCAAAAGGTCTATTTCCTTTCTTGGTTCTGTCACCAATCAAGTGTGTAACTTTAGGTAAAATCTCTTAACCTTACTAAATGTTCTACTTTTTTGTGTTGTCTTTAATATTTATCTAATTTTACAGCTATGATTGGTCTTTGTTGCTGCACATGAGCTTTCTCTAGTTGTGGGGAGTGGGGGCTACTCTTTGTTGGAGTGCATGGGCTTCTCAGGAGATTCCCTCGTGGCTCACCTGGTAAAGAATCCGCCTGCAATGAGGGAGACCTGGGTTTGATCCCTGAGTTAGGAAGATACCCTGGAGAAGGGAATGGATACCCACTCCAGTATTCTGGCCTGCAGAATTCCATGGACTGTATAGTCCATGGGTCACAAAGAGTTGAGCACAACTGAGCAACTTTCACTTCACTATGGGCTTCTTCCTGAGGTGGCTTCTCTTGCTGAGGAACACAGGCTCTAAGGTGCACAGGCTTCAGTAGTTGTACATGGGCTCAGTACTTGGGGCTTGTGGGCTCCAGAGTATAGGCTCAGTAGTTGTGGTACACAGGCCGAGCTGCCCTGAGGCATGTGGCTACCCTCCAGGCCAGGGATCGAACCAGTGTCCCTTGCATTACAAGGCAGATTCTTAACCACTGGACTACCAGGAAAGCCCCAAACCTCTTAACCTTTCTGAAATGTTTTCCTCATTTGTTTAAAAAAGGATCATACAGGGTGGCTTTTTTTGGTAAAGTTATATTATTTTACAGAATTTTACCAACTATAATTTGATAATACTTAAAGATCTAAAATCTATACTTATATTCTAACTATTATTTCAAGCCCAAATAGATAAAAAACAATCCCTTGTTTTACAGAAGGAGATCTGATGATTAAAAATCTCCACAAACAGTACTATACTTACATTTCAGAGGGGAAACTATATGTACATAAGTGTACAGAGCACACACACAACATGTTCGAATGATGATGCATATACATGTATTTGTTACATACATAGAGAGAAGATAGTCAAATTGCATAAATAGAGGAAGAGGGATTAAAAATAATTTTCAGAATATGTCTTGAGCCAATAATAAGTACATATATATTCTAATGTTTTATATATTTACTCATTTATATAAAAATGGATGCTTAGAATAAAGATTTTCAGAAACTGAGAAATCCTCAATTATTAACAAAAATTTAAATTATGTTCACTGCATTATAGTTATTAAGCATGACAGGAATATTTCCAACAAGGTAACAATTAGGAATTTCAACTAACCAGAAATCTTATCTATTTAAGAATTTTAGTTAATAATGGTTTACTTTCAAGAGTTTTTTGTTACAAATGAGAAAGTCTGCTTAAATATTTTCATAGTCTGTTACTTGTTTGCATGTATCAGAGCTACTAAATTGAATTTCAGATCTAAAAATAGCACCTACTTTTTTTTTTACTATTATGAAGAAATATCAAAAGGATTTATCTTTAAGGAATTAATGTTTTCTCTTAAAAAGATTACCATTCTTTCAAAATACAATAGATTTAAACCATAACTGATTCACTTCCAGGACTTAAACTTATACATAAGAAAATATATATACACAAATTTATGAAATGAAAACTTTGGTTTTATTACAGAAAATACTTACAGTAAATGACATTTTGGACAATAAAGTTTGACAGACTGAAAGAGTCTTCTGGGCTTATATGATCTCAGTTTTGCTCGGATACGATATTGCTGAGGAGCGTTTTGTTTCAAAATAGCACACAGTGGGGTTTTCTCCAAATATTGATGATCTGTAAGTACTATGAAGAATTTTTGGATTAAGTTAGATAAATCTATAAGGATATCAATATATTCATGATAAGAATCTCCATGAAAAAAATTTACAATAAAATCTAAGTTGTATTAACTGTCAACCTTGGTAAAATTTTGCCACATCATCTCTGTCATTTTCTCTGTCTCTCCATATATATATATATGTATATATATAAATCTTACAGATACATGATTCACATATACATATATTCACATATTTATATATATATATGAATCATTTGATAGTAATTTCCAAACATTATACCCCTTTACCCCTACTTCCGTGTGTATTTTACAAGAACAAGAAATTTCATTAATATATTATAATGCAATTTTCAACATCAAAACACTTACCAATGATTATCACTGAATCAACAGACGTTCAAATTTCTCCAACTAGCCCCATAATGCTTCTATTCAGCATTTTATTTTCAGGTCCAGGATCTAATCCTGAACAATGCATTGCATTTATTTCTTCCATCTCTTTGGAGTCCTTTAGTGTAAAATAGTTCCTAAGATTTTCTTCGTCTTTCAAGACGTTGATATACTGAGAATTTGAGGCTGCTTATTTGGGTGTGTCTGGTTTTTATCATGATCAGATACCAATTATGCATTGTTGGTAGGAATACTACCATATAAGTGATACTGTGGCCCTCAGAGCACATGACGAGCACATGAAGAGGCACGTGGTGTCAGTGTTTTCATTCCTGGGGATGTGAACTTTGCTCAGCTCATTAAGGTGCTGTTCAGTAGGTTTCTCCACTATAACCTTATTATTTCCCCCTCCATAATTAATAAGAAAGCATTTGATAAAATATAAATATCCCAATTTCATCAAATGTTTAGAATCCTGCTAGCTTAGGATCCACCAATGATTGGCAGCTTAATAAATTATCACTATCATGATTAAAAATGGTGACTTTTTTCCCTAACTTGATTATTTCTTTTATGTTTATCAGCTTCCATTCTATTTGAAATAACAATTTTCTATTCAACCTCATTTATTTGTTTTCTTCTTTCTTTACTCTCCATATGGACTAATAGATTCCTACTTTACTCAAGCAGTACTATCTCATCACTAGTAATTTTAATTTTGACACTTAAATTGTACGAGATTTGACACCTGCCACCATTAACCTGTGGACTTCTCTACTTTATGGCACAATAAGATGTTCCAGAATCATCTTACAATTCTCCTTCCCAATTCTGGAATATGTTATTTCTCCAAGAAGCCCTGGTTGGAGATATTATTTATAAACTAAATCTGAACACTGCTGCTGCTGTTGCCGCTAAGTCGCTTCAGTAATGTCCAACTCTGTGCAACCCCATAGGTGGCAGCCAACCAGGCTCTCCCGTCCCTGGGATTCTCCAGGCAAGAACATTGGAGTGGATTGCCATTTCCTTCTCCAATGCGTGAAAATGAAAAATGAAAGTGAAGTCGCTCAGTCGTGTGTGATTCTTCGCGACCCCATGGACTGCAGCCCACCAGGCTCCTATGTCCATGGTATTTTCCAGGCAAGAGTACTGGAGTGGGGTGCCATTGCCTTCTCCAAGGATCTGAACACTAGGTGTGCTCATTGCTACTGGATGTCATTGTTTCCATTTCCTTTTATCAACAGAGCTGGGGCACATATGCATATATGTTTACACCTATACTTACACATATGAGCCTGCATGTGTATGAATATATACATGAGTGAATACATATATACAAACACACACATATATCTATTTCTTTATCTGTCTCTAACACCATGAGT
The DNA here is from genome assembly GCF_019923935.1 of Bubalus bubalis. Classification (NCBI taxonomy): domain Eukaryota; kingdom Metazoa; phylum Chordata; class Mammalia; order Artiodactyla; family Bovidae; genus Bubalus; species Bubalus bubalis. The sequence goes on from NC_059164.1 coordinate 88,661,151, forward strand.
GCATACTAACACCTCTAAATCTAATACAATACCATAAGCTTCTTTCTTCTGGCCCTCTGCCATTTCATAGTTATACATCCTTTCTCCAGTTGTGAAAAACTCTTGTTTTTATAATAGTATATTACATAATTTTATTTAATATATTGTGCATAGAAATATTTTCTAAATTGTTCTATTTCACCTTAGCCGAAGTAACAAAAGATGGGTATCTGATGAATTGATTATCATTGCTAACATTAAAATTTTGGGGAATATTTTAAGGAGCTCCTTTTTGGGTATACCACTAAATACATAGTGTGGATTGATTAAAACTAATACTAACTAAGATATTTTATACTCTCTGCTATGCAGTGGGGCTTATTTTTATAAATATGTCTTTATTTATATGTCTAAATTTATCTATAAAATTTATAGATAAATGATATAAATATACACACTCAATTTAAAAACATATATCTTTCTGGGTTCCATTTTATGCCAGTTAGGATGAGGTAGAGGATTAAAAGATAAATATGGGTATGTTTTTGTTCTCATGGATATATGCTCTCAATATTAGATAGTGCTAAGTGAAAATCGCTCAGTCGTGTCTGACTCTTTGAGACCCCATGGATCATACAGTCCATGGAATTCTCCAGGCCAGAATACTGGAGTGGGTAGCTGTTCCCTTCTCCAGGGGATCTTCCCAACCCAGAGATCGAACCCAGGTCTCCCGCATCGCAGGCAGATTCTTTACCATCTGAGCCACAAGGGAAGCCTAATGATGAGTTCTTTGATAAATATACAGACAGACTTCATTATGCTCACTATTGTGTCTCAATTTCAAAGATGAAAATGGTCTTACTTGTAGCTGATAGTTGTTGACATCTTTCAACTTCATATAATGATACTGATCCAGAGCCTATTAGGAAAAAGCAGAGAATTATATTTTAAAATCCATTAAAAGCTCAATGTGGCAATGAAAACTATAAAACATAACTGAGAGAAACTGAAGAAAAGCTAAGTCAATGGAGAAATTTGTTTATAGATTCATGTCATTTGTTCATGGAATGGAAAGTTCAATATTGTTAATAACTGATATTCTTCCCAATTGATTTGTAGATTCAATGCAATCTTAATCAAAATTGCATAGGCTTTATTATAGAGACAAGTGGATTCCATCAATTAAGTGAAAATGGCAAGGAATTTAAAATATAAACATTTTAAATTTCTTGTTTAGAATTCTAAACAAATACTGAACTGTAGATAATGACATTCATTTACTGAAGTATTTAGAAGGTGTACTTACGTCTGCAAATTACTTTGAAATGCATCAAAAACTAAAATGAATTGATGGATTAAAAAAGATAAAAGACACAGCAAAAAGAGTAAAAGGTTAATGGAGAATCTGATGGTGGGAATATGAATGTTGACAGAACAACTGTTTCAACTTTTCTATATGTTTGAAAGTTTTTTTAATGTTGAAAAAGTACACTGTGATGGAAATAAGGGATAGGTAGATAAAATAATAAATTAACTAAATTTAATAGGATGACTTGATGAATGCCATAAAATATAATTTTACTTAAACCAAAGAGCAAAAATAGTGATCACAGCAATACGTTTTAGTAATGCTTTCTAAAATGAAGAATTCAAGACTTAAAAAAAAGTATTCACATTTTGCACTTACATGAGCTTACCACATTCTATTACATATAATAGTATGTTACATTTTTATAATTTTTATATGAAACATCATATACAAACATATGGATTACTTGTCCTTTAACATCAGTAATAAATGGCACAAAGACCCATGGTAAGAGAACCTGCATGGACACCTTAAACTGGCAAACTATAATTTCAAAGAATCTGATTACTTAATATCTGCCATTCTGCATGAAGTGAAACAATGCAGAAGTCTGATTAGTAAACAGATAATAAGAAAATAAGAGAAAAGATGTGCAAAATTGTATTAAAACAGTCTCCCACAAACTGACAAGAAAAAAGAAAAAAAGCGCAACAGAAAATCAGGTAAAGAGTAAGAGCAGACAATTCAAAGAAGTAAAAAGGGTTGATAAATATAAGATTTTTTAAGTTTCCAAGTACTCAGGGAAACTAAATATACCTAAAACCTGCCAAACTGAAAAAAGTACACATATTGCTAAAGCAATACCATTGACAGTATAAGGAAGGGACATGCTATTTGCATTTGAATCCTATGACATTTTGGCATATAATCTGGTGTCATCTATGAAAATAACATGTGTTTACTCTTTGATTCTTCAACCCCACCTTTACAAGTTTATTTTAGAGAAAAAATAAGCTTGAATGTACAATTGTTCAAGGATGTTTATTAAAGCATTATTTGTAAGAGTAAGAAACTGAAAACTACCTGTCTATCAAACAGAAAATGGCTGCATTCATTATATTAGATTGACGTAAAATATAATGCAGCTATTAAAAGAATGAGTTTGAGTTATATGAATTAGCCCAGAAAGAGGTCTATGATCTATCATTAAAGAAAGCAACCAGTATACTAAGGTCTCACTTTTGTGAAAATTTTAAACAGAGGAAAAGATATATATGTTCATATAGAATTATATATGTATTTTTATAAACATGAATGGTTTGAAGAAATCATAGTCAACTGTTACCTTTACCTCAGCAAGTGGGCATAAAGGCATGGAAAAGCTACATAGCTTGATACTGTTGTATATACTACTTCTGTTACTTGAAAATAATCAGAAAAACATTTTAGGAGAAAAGAGATTTCAAAAAGTATAATTATAAATCATACTGGCTCTAAATGATTGTCAACTGAAGTAAATTGGCCTCATAATGGGTAGTTCAAGTTGTCACAGATTAGGCTAAAATGCTGTCATCAAGGTGCTAGGAAATATGAAGAATTTTAAAGCACATAAAATGAAGAAATAAACATGGACAAAATAACCAAATCACCAGCATTTGAATGGCACTGACTTTGCCATCAGTTAATAGTAAGAGAGGTTGGGCAAATTATATGATCCCCATTACTCAAAGCCTCAGTTTCCTTTCTGCAAAAGGGAAGAATAATAGCAACCTCACAGGAGTGCGGTTAGGATTAAATAATGACTGTTAGCATTTATTTAGTGCCTATCAAGTCACAGATGTTAATTTTAATGCTTATTATTACTGATATAGATAGAGCATAAATATTCACTAAATAGATCACAGTAGGGAAGAAGTTAGGTTGTAGGAAAAAAAAAAAACATAGGGGATAGAAACATGACATAGATTTTAAAGCTCAAAATGTACAAGCAAATACTGAGACAAAATGATAAAGGACAAATTATTACAGATTGAGCAAATTTTTAAAATTTATATTTGAATAGCCATCTATTCAGGTGGATAATAATATAAATATACCATCAATTATCTGCTAATATTTTATAATAGGTATAATATGTATGATCAAAAAATACTTGGGCTATTGGAAGTAAAGCAGCTAGAAAATAACAAGCAAATAGTTGACTGGGAAACGAATACAGATTTTTAATAAGTATATATATTTTTGTTGTTATTGTTGTTGTTTACTCGCTAAGTTGTGTGGGACTCTTTGCCACATCATGGGCTATAGCCCGCCAGGCTCCTCAGCTCAGTTCAGTAGCTCAGTTATGTCAAACTGTTTGTGACCCCATGGACTGCAGCACACTAGGCTTCCCTGTCCATCATCAACTCCTGGAGCTTGCTCAAACTCATGTTCATTAAGTCACTGATGCCATCCAACCACCTCATCCTCTGTCATCCCCTTCTCCTGCCTTCAATCTTTCCCAGCATCAGGGTATTTTTCAGTGAGTCAGTGCTTTGCATCAGGTGGTCAAAGTATTGGAGCTTCAGCTTCAGCATCGGTCCTCCAATGAATATTCGGGACTGATTACCTTTAGGATTTATTGGTTTCATCTCTTGCTGTCCAAGGGACTCTCAGGAATTTCTCTAACACCACAGTTCAAAAGCATCAATTCTTCAGTGCTCAGAGTTCTTTATGGTCCAACTCTCACATCTATACATGACTACTGGTAAAACCATAGCCTTGACCAGACGAACCACTGTTGGCAAAATCATCTCTCTGCTTTTTAATATGCTGTCTAGGTTGGTCTTCTCTCCATGGCATCTGGTCCCATCACTTCATGGCAAATAGATGGAGAAACAGTGGAAACAGTGACAGACTTTATTTTCTTGGGCTCCAAAATCACCGCAGATGGTGACTGCAGCCATGAAATTAAAAGACGCTTGCTCCTTGGAAGGAAAGTTATGACCAACCTAGACAGCATATTAAAAAGCAGAGACATTACTTTGCTAACAAATGTTCATCTAGTCAAAGCTATGGTTTTTCCAGTAGTTACGTATGGATGTGAGAGTTGGACTATAAAGAAAGCTGAGCACAGAAGAACTGATGCTTTTGAACTGTGGTGTTGGAGAAGACTCTTAGAGTCCCTTGGACTGCAAGGAGATCCAACCAGTCCATTCTGAAGGAGATCAGCCCTGGGATTTCTTTGGAAGGAATGATGCTAAAGCTGAAACTCCAGTACTTTGGCCACCTCATGCGAAGAGTTGACTCATTGGAAAAGACTCTGATGCTGGGAGGGATTGGGGGCAGGAGAAGAAGGGGACGACAGAGGATGAGATGGTTGGATGGCATCACCGACTCTATGGACATGAGTTTAAGCAAACTCTGGGAGTTGGCGATGGACAGGGAAGCCTGGCGTGCTGAAATCCATGGGGTCACAAAGAGTTGGACACGACTGAGTGATGAACTGCACTGTACTGAGGTTGGTCATAGCTTTCCTTCCAAGGAGCAAGAATCTTTTAATTTCATGACTGCAGTCACCATCTGCAGTGATTTTGGAGCCCAAGAAAATAAAGTCTGTCATTGTTTCTCCAGTTTCCTCATCTATTTGACATGAAGTGATGGCACTGGATACCATGATCTTCATTTACTGAATGTTGAGTTTTAAGACAGCTTTTTCACTTTCTTCTTTCACTTTCATCAAGAGGCTCTTAAGATTTTCTTCACTTTCTGCCATAAGAGTGGTGTCATCTGCATAACTGAGATTATTGATATTTCTCCCAGTAATCTTGATTTCAGCTTGTGCTTCAGTCAGCCTGGCATTTAGCATGATGTCCTCTGCATATAAGTTAAATAAGCAGGGTGACAATATACAGCCTTGACGTACTCCTTTCTCAATTTGGAACCATTCTGTTGTTCCATGCCCAGTTCTAACTGTTGCTTCTTGACATGCATACAGATTTCTCAAGATGCAGATCAGGTGGTCTCGAATTCCCATCTCTTTAAGAGTTTGTTTAGGAAGCATCACTACATAAAAACCTAGCAGACGTGATGGAATTCCAGCTGAGCTATTTCAAATTCTAAAAGATGATGCTGTTAAGATGCTACACTTAATATGCCAGCATATTTGGAAAACTCAGCAGTGGCCACAGGACTGGAAAAGGTCAGTTTTCATTCCAATACCACTAGGCTCCTTTGTCCATGGGATATTTTCAGGCAAGAATACTGGAGTGGGTTGCCATTTCCTTCTCCAGGGGATCTTCCTGACCGAGAATTAAACCCATGTCTCCTGCATTTCCTGTATTGGCAGGTGGATTCTTTACCACTAGTCACCTGCGAAGCCCAATAGGTATATATACACACACATAAATGTATGTACATAAATACTAATATAACCCAAATCAAATAATCCTTACCATTCCAATTTGAAAATGTAACTACATAATTAAGGGAGGAGTAATGTTTTTTTGTATTAGGATACATAAAGGTTTAGCATGTTTCTTTATAAGGAATATCAATTTAACAAAAAAAAAAGGAGATAGGGAGATATTAAAAAAGAGAATTTATGTTGATGTAGTAATTTTACTTAACAGAAACTAAACTGGCAGCATCAAAAATCACCCTTAGTTATTAGGGGTATGGAATTAACAGATATACACCACTATATATAAAAACTGGCAAATAACCAGAATTTACTGTATAGCACATGGAACTATATTCAGTATCTTATTAATAACCTATAATGGAAAATAATCTAAAGCTGTACACCTGAAACTAACACAATATTATAAGTCAACTACAGTTAGGTAATTTATTAAAAAACTGTCCTTACTTGAAATGTTTGAAAAGCTGTCCTCTTGCTCTGATTGACATACACCACCAAAACTCTGGTTGGAGGGCAAATGTGCAGATTCTAAAATCCTATTATCGAAAGAATACAACTTTTAATTGCATAAAGCACAGTCAAACAATGGTCAGTTTACCCAGAGAACCCAAGAGCTTAGTGACATTACATGAAAATTCTGTGTGCGTTTTTGTGTGTGTACACATTCTTCAGTAGGTCTATAGCTTTCATCAGATTATCAGGGGGTTCCAAGAGACTCTAAAATTTAAAAAACCCAAGTCTAGAAAGATAAAAGTGAAATAGTGGGATCGTGAAATATTACAAATAAGCTGGGTATATAATGCATGTCATTCTAAGAACAATCTCACTCTAGACTCAAGCAATGAAATACTATATGGCTATATTCTGCAATCTAAGAAATAAAGTAGGAAAACTGATATAAGGTTATTAAAATAGCTAATTTCATTGATGTTAAAGTCATCTTGATTTCAATATGTTAAAACAGAAAATAGTTATGTCATTTCAATTTACTGAACAGGATATTTTGTATATCTCTTTGAAAATATGCAGAAGACTTTTTATTTCCCCAGAGTATAGGTCCAAGAGTTTCTACACACAATGACTAATAGGAATACTTCATGGAAAAGGGAAGTACAAGTGTAGCAGGATTTAAGGTACTACTCACTTTCTGGGCACACCTGAAAGTTTTAAAAATAATGACACCATGAAATAATTCTGCTACCTATTTTCTTAGGTATACATACTTTAGAAAGGCAGTATTTTTTCCATGGAGGACCAAGTACGTTTGGCATTCTAGGTATATATATATCAAGTTTTCCAAACTTTAGCTAAGCTCCAGTTTCCACTGTTTGTTTCCATACTTAGAGAAGGTGGAAAATGGTAGAACATAAAGTGCAAAGAGTAAAGGTAGGAAAGAATATAAGTAAATGTTAGAAAACTAAGGACTATAAACTCAGCTCTACTACTGTTTAGCTATTTGAACCGACGATCACTTGATTTGTTTCATTTGGTTCAGCTATTTTTAAAAAATGGATAATGGCACAGAAGGCTCTGAGAATCAATTACAAGGGACTCATTAGATTTCCCGGAGAAGGCAATGGCATCCCACTCCAGTACTCTTGCCTGGAAAATCCCATGGACGGAGGAGCCTGGTGGGCTGCAGTCCACGGGGTCGCTAGGAGTCGGACACGACTGAGCGACTTCACTTTCACTTTTCACTTTCACGCATTGGAGAAGGAAATGGCAACCCACTCCAGTCTTCTTGCCTGGAGAATCCCAGGGACGGGGGAGCCTGGTGGGCTGCCGTCTATGGGGCCGCACAGAGTCAGACACGACTGAGTGACTGACCTGAACTGAACTTACATAGATTTTCAAAATCATATGTCTGTCTTGTGCATATTTAAGAAAATTTAAGAAAAAGTCGGACACGACTGAAGCGACTTAGCAATAGCAGCATTAGATTCCCTCTCCTCACCTCAGAACTACATAATCTTAGAAATCAGCTTAATTAATACCTTATTTACAATTTCTAGATAGGTATATAATAGGCTTACTTTTTCAGCTGATCCACATCGGAGTTATTTTCAGGCAAGACTCTGATTCCCCGACCATAACTTGTGCCTCCATGAAGATGAAACTCTAGGGCTAAAGACGTTGCCAGGTTCTCTGAACTGACTGACTGAAGTTTGGTATGGAGGCTATAAATTCTAAGGAAGCTTCCAACCTAAAAGCAGATGGTTTATTATTTAGAAAATGGAGAAAATGAAAAAAAAAAAATCTCTGATACAATATTTAACAACTAATATGGGGTACAGACCAATAACCAGGGTTGTTGACCCATCAGAAAGGGAACTGGTATGCTACACTGATGTATACTCAATATCAGCCCCAAGGACACCATATTGAAACCAAAATGTATGTATGTATACATACATATGCATGTATAGATACGTATGTATGCATTTTTTTCGAATCTAAAGGCACATTTTCATTTTGGGGATATTAAGACATGAAATACGATTGAGTCTTAGCTTTAGTAAAATATAGTAGCTGAGAAACCTATTACCTAAATCAAATTCAAGCCCCCTATTTGATTGGGTTGTTGAAAATAACCTGCTTTAGCTAATTTAAGGTATATCACTGATAGCTGGCCCACTCAGTTGTGTTTGACTCTTTGCTACTCCATGGGCTGCAGTCCACCATGCTAATCTGTCCATGGGATTTCTCAGGCAAGAATTATGGAGTAGGCTGCCATTTCCTACTCCAGAGAATCTTCTTAATCAGGGATCAAATTCGTGTCTCCTACATTGCCAGGTGGATTCTTTACCATTAAGCCCACTGGGAAGCCCAATTTCAGGTAACAATTAAATATGACCACTAAAACACTCTAATTATGAGACTACTAGAATATTTTTAAATGCATTATTATATCAAAATAATAAACTTCCTCTATTCCACAAGAATTCACCTGCCAGTTCAAGAGATGCAAGAGCCACACGGGTTCAATCCCTGGGTTGGGAAGATCTCCTGGAGTAGGAAATGGGAACCCACTCCAGTATTTCTGCCTGAGAAATCCCATGGACAGAGGAGCCTGGTGGGCCACAGTTCATGGGGTCTCAAAGAGTCTGATACAACTGAACAACTTTGAATGCAGGACACATTCCACAAGTTTGATGGAAAGAAAACATTTGTAAAAACAATTTCTGTCAGGACACCATAATGTGAAACAGACTCTGTGAGTTCAAATGTAGAATTAAACCAAATATATTTTTGAACTAAATGTCCTATTGTAAATTTTAGATGTTGTGCCAAACTTAATCTTAAAAATTTAACTCAGATGACCATTATATCTACTACTGTGGGCAAGAATGCCTTAGAAGAAATGGAATAGCCATTAGAGTAAACAAAAGAGTCTGAAATGCAATACTTTGATGCAATCTCAAAAACAACAGAATGACCTCTGTTTGTTTTTAAGGCAAACCATTCAATATCACAGTAATCCAAGTCTATGCCCCAACTAGTAATGCTGAAGAAGCTGAAGTTGAATGGTTCTATTAAGACCTACAAGACCTTCTAGAACTAACACCCCAAAAAGATGTCCTTTTCATTATAGGGGACTGAAATGCAAAAGTAGGAAGTCAAGAGATAACTGGAATAACAGGGAAATTTGGCCTTGGAGTACAAAATGAAGCAGGAAAAAGGCTAACAGAATTTTGCCAAGAGAACACACTGGTCTTAGCAAACACCCTCTTCCAACAACACAAGAGAAGACTCTACACACGGATATCACCAGATGGTCAACACCGAAATCAAGATACATTCTTTGCAGCCAAAGATGGAGAAAACCTCTATACAGTCAGCAAAAACAAGACCAGGAGCTGACTGTGGCTCAGATTATGAACTTCTTATTGCCAAATTCAGACTTAAATTGAACAAAGTAGGGAAAACCACTAGACCATTCAGGTATAACCTAAATCAAATCCCTTATGATTATACAGTGGTAGTGAGAAACAGATTCCCAGGATAGATCTGATAGACTGCCTGAAGAACTATGGATAGAGGTTCGTGACACTGTATAAGAGGCAGTGATCAATACCATCCCTAATAAAAAGAAATGCAAAAAGGCAAAATGGTTGTCTGAGGAAGCTTTACAAATAGCTGAGAAAAGAAGAGAAGCTAAAGGCAAAGGAGAAAAGGAAAGATACACCCATCTGAATGCAGAGTTCCAAAGAATAGCAAGGAGAGATAAGAATGCCCTCCTCAGTGATCAATGCAAAGAAATAGAGGGAAATAAAAGAATGGGAAAGACTAGAGATCTCTTCAAGAAAATTAGAGATACCAAGGGAACATTTCATGCAAAGATGGACTCAATAAAGGACAGAAATGGTATGGACCTAATAGAAGCAGAAGATATTAAGAAGAGGTGGCAAGGATACACAGAAGAACTGTACAAAAAGGATCTTCATGACACAGATAACCATGATGGTGTGATCACTGGACTAGAGCCAGACAACCTGGAATGTGAAGTCAAGTGGGCCTTAGGAAGCATCACTACAAACAAAGCTAATGGAAGTGATGGAATTCCAGTTGCACTATTTCAAATCCTGAAAGATGATGCTGTGAAAGTGCTGCATTCAATATGCCAGCAAATTTGGAAAACTCAGCAGTGGCCACAGGACTGGAAATGGTAGTTTTCATTCTAATCCCAAAGGAAGGCAATGCCAAAGAATGCTCAAACTACTGCACAACTGCACTCATCTCACATGCTAGCAAAATAATGCTAAAAATTCTCCAAGCCATGCTTCAACAGTACATAAACTGTGAACTTCCAGATGTTCAAGCTGGATTTAGAAAAGGCAGAGGAACCAGAGGCCAAATTGCCAACAACCGCTGGATCTTGGAAAAAGCAAGAGAGTTCTAGAAAAACACCTACTTCTGCTTTATTGATTATGCCAAAGCCTTTGACTGTGTGGATCACAATAAACTGTGGAAAATTCTAAAATAGATGGGAATACCAGACCACCTGACCTGACTCCTGAGAAATCTGTATGCAGGTCAAGAAGCAACAGTTAGAACTGGACATGGAACAGCAGACTGGTTCCAAATAGGGAAAGGAATCTGTCAAGGCTGTATCTTGTCACCCTGCTTATTTAACTTATATGTAGAGTACTACATGCGAAATGCTGGACGGGATGAAGCATAAACTGAAATGAAGATTGCCAGGAGAAATATCAATAACCTCAGATATGCAGATGACACCCTTATGGCAGAAAGCGAAGAAGTTAAGAGCCTCTTGATGAAAGTGAAAGAGGATGGTGAAAAAGTTGGCTTAAAACTCAACATTCAGAAAACTAAGATCACGGCACCCGGTGCCATTACTTCATGGGCAAATAGATGGGGAAACAATGGAAATAGTGACCGACTTTATTATTTGGGGTTCTAAAATTACTGCAGATGGTGACTGCAGCCATGAAATTAAAAGACGCTTGTTCCTTACAAGAAAAGCTATGACCAGCCTAGACAGCATATTAAAAAGCAGAGACATTACTTTGCCAATAAAGGTCCATCTAGTCAAAGCTATGGTTTTTCCAGTAGTCATGTATGGATGTGAGAGTTGGACTATAAAGAAAGCTGAATGCTGAAGAATGGATGCTTTTGAACTGTGATGTGGAGAAGACTCTTGAGAGTCCCTTGGACTCTTAGGAGATCAAACCAGTCCATCCTAAAGGAAATCAGTCCTGAATATTCATTGGAAGGACTGATGCTCTAGCTGAAGCTACAGTACTTTGGCCACGTGATGCCAAGAACTGACTCATTTGAAAAGACCCTCATGCTGGGAAAGATTGAAGGCAGGAGGAAAAGGGGACGACAGTGGATGAGATGGTTTGATGGCATCACCGATTCTACGGAAATGAGTTTGATCCAGCTCCAGGAGTTGCTTAGGACAAGGAAGCCTGGCATGCTGCAGTTCACAAGATCACAAAGAGTCAGACATGACTGAGCAACTGAACTGAGTCCTAAAAATACCTTTAATATACAGTATTTGATATTCTCTTAACAAGACTTAAAAAGAGACACATACAGAATATTATTAAAGAAACTGACTTCTACTGAAGGAAGAAGCTGTATAACCTAAATCACATTTATTATAAATCAATTTCCCACCTCTGCTTATTATTGTCTCAGTTCATTGTATTTCTTGTCATCACTCTGGATTTGATAGGAGAGAAACGGTGGGCGAAAGAAAAGGAGGGGGAAATCCATACTCCTTGAGCTACTTCTTCATTCTCAAGGATACTTTTCCCAAATAATCATGCGTTTTATAAAGAGGTAAAGCATTTATTCTTTTCTTCCCTGACTTCTAACACTGACAGAACAGCAGGGGAGCAGGAAAAATAAACTCAAAGAAGAAAAACACAAAAGGAAAAAGAAAAAAAAGGATGAAAAATTGATTTTCCTCATGGTCTCCAAAATAAAGTAAAAAGAAAATATAAAATTTATTTCTATTCATGCACTTCTATCTCATTCTTTTTGAACATTTATTATTCTATAATTCTTTTTAATATACTCAATATATTAGAACAGTATTTGTATGTAATCTACAAAGTACTTAAGGCCAGACCCAGGTGAAAGATACCATATCCATAAGTGAAAAGTTTCAAAATATAATGATAATTTCCTAATTAATTATTCTCTAAAATTAATGCAATTTCTGTCAAAATCCCCAGTGCTTTTCCTGCAACTGTAAACATTGATCTGAAAGTGAACAGTTAAGTTAGTTTTGAAGACTGAACTGGGAGTGAGGGCTTAACCTATGAAGTTTCATTTAAAAATAAAGGTATAAAAATTAAGACAGGCTGGAATTAATGGAGACTCATGTATGATCATGGATAAATCTTAGAAATATAATGCCAAAGGAGAAAAGCAATTTATAGTATGATAAATAACTATATGCATTTTTCAGAAAAAATTCATAAAATAAAAGCATACTAAACATGGTTGTACATACCTACATGTTAGGATAAATAAAAAAAGGATATTGGGAAGCAAAAAATTAGGATAGGCAGAAGTACAAAGAAGGTTCCACACACAGAGTTTCATTTCTTAAAGTTAAAAATACCTAAAATAAGTGTGTAAAACATTTATAAATATTAAGTTTGGGTGACAGACACATGGATGTTCGTTTGTCTCTACTACTGCATTTCATAATTAAACAAAATAATATTTTAAAGATCAAGAGAGAATTTATATATACATAGGCTATAAAAATGACAAGTTGCTATTTCCAGAAATTCCTTCTGGAGGCAGCATTGTATTTTTTAAGCTTGCTAAATATACTATAAAATATGCCTGATGTGCTGTTAAAATAGACAAATACATAATAAATAGTCTTGTTGTTAATGTGGTAAGATTCCAAAAATACAGGTGAGGGAATCATAACCCCCAAATTATAAAACATATGTCTAAACATTGTTATAAAAGTCCATTTTAATACATAAACAAAAAAAGCAAAACAAACTAGCTATTAAGAAATTATTATTCCTTTTTAAATAATTTAAATATTCCCTATAAACTTTCAAAACTCTCCCTTTAGGTTTAACATTTTTCATAACCTGTATATGTCTGAAAATAATCAAACTATAGTTCTTGGGTCACTGAATGCCAAACATACTAACTAGGTATATTTCATAATTATTTTTAAGTTGTGTCAGAATAAGCCTGGGGATTGAAAATACCCTGCTTTTGTTTATAGACAAATGTTTGAAATGTCATTATGTGTGTGTGTATTAAATGTTTAGGGAATGTGAAATCTTACTTAAAAAGCAAATTTTCAGAAAAATGTTAAAAACGTTACAGCTAAAAAACTTAAGTTGTAAAATGTACAGAGAATTCAATTATATCATACTTTATAAATGCCTTAATTGTTCTTTATTAAATAAAATAAAAACCACATTTTTCCTGTTCCTACTCAACAAAAATACATGCATTCCATGCATTTCATTATAGATATGCAACTTTAACCAGTTTTCTTCAAGTGCTGATAAGAATTCATTGGCTATCAGTATTATTCGATTCAGGCTTTCTTAATTTAGTATGAAATGGTTGGTATGGAGATTACCTCAGAACAAATAAAATATGCTATCACTGTACATTAAATAAAAGCCTACAGTTATATTATTTTTATACAGATAAAATTATTTCCATTTTTCTATAACATTACAGATAAATACGTCATGATATCTTTAGAGAAAAATTAATTGCCTACATTTTCTTAATTATGTGTGCTCAGAGCACCCTCTAGTGGGTGAGATAAAGCAGCGAAAAGGGAGATGAAAAATATTTTTTTAAATTTCAGGAGGCTCACTGATTCATTCATTCATCAGAAGACAGTATTTACTTCACCCTTACAATATGGAAAGCATTGTGGTAGGTACTGTTTGTTCAGGACTTGGACAAGAGAGAGGAACAGAACGACCTATAGAAGCAGCACAGAGACAGGGAAGGGAATTAAACGGTAAAAGTCCAATCTAAAATGTAAATTTTTTCATTTGTAAAACAACTCTATCGTATCTTAAAAAGATTTTAGAATTAGATTTATCATTATATTTATTTTTGAAACTAATCAATGCAGATAAAATCAGGGAAAAGCATCAAAAGATACCTTCAACGGTCAATTTTCTGACATAAAGTATGAACACACTCACAAAGGAAAAAAAAGTGCACTTATCACCTTCCTTGATCTGGATTTGAACCTAATTTATTGAGTTGGGTGGGCTTATTTATAACATAGTATGAAAGTGGAAATACTTCGTCAAGAACATTTATTTGCAAAAAAGAAATTAGGCACTAAAATTCATATCTAAAAAAATTACAATTCACTTTCACTGTTTTCTTCCTATTAAGTTGGCTGTATAACTTCTTCAAGGTAGGATGGAAGCTTTATTTGCAATAAAGAAAATCATTTCTTTATACTGCTTAAGAGAATTAGCTTTGGAAGCAGACACTGTACATTCAGATACACGCTTCACCCAAGTGGCTGTGAAATCTTGGGCTTAATCTCTGAGTGCCTCAGTTTTCTCATTTGTAAACAGAAATGGCAGTACCTACTGCACGAGACAGTGCTAAATACATATGAAGTGCTTCATGAATGTTACTATTATGATTGCTATTATTAATGATACTCTTCTTGGCAAGAAAGGATACTTGCAAACATCAAATATAGTAAAATGAAGAAAAATATTTCTTAAAATGTTATTAATAAACAAGAAGTGCCATAATTAAGCAGGATGCTTTTACCTAGAAAATTTTATCTCAAAAACTGAGCAAATTCTAATAAAATGCATGATACACACAAACAATTTATAATATATTTTAGAGGTAGATTAACAATTTCTTAGACCAATGAGTACAAAGTTAAAGACTGGATTTTATCAAACCAATTAAAAAAGCTTAGCATTTTTTAAGTTTACAAATATTTCATACATCCTCCATCAGTTTCAGCAAATTTTATCGCAGGATAAAATTTTTCTTTCTTATTTTCATAGCAAAATTGGGCACAGCTTGAAGATATTCAGAAATGCTCTTAAATTTTAAAAAGTTGTTCAAGCCATTATAATTTTAATGTATCATCTAATAATTTATTTTAAACATGCATTTTACAAATTAGAAATTAAAGAAAAAATAAATTTTGAATTAATTTCTAGACCTCAAATATCACCTACCATGTGATTTACCCTAAAATTAATAAAAATACAAAAGACAAACAAGTTTGCAATGTAACATCACCTTTAGAGATTTAGCCACTTGAACATGGTTATCATAGACTAAAATGTCTGCTGTCAGATTCTGCAGCTGATGGATGCGACTTAAATCACCTTCAAGAGCAAGGTCCTGCATTAAGACTCTCCAAGATGGGAATGGGGTCCTGGTGCCATCCCATACCTGCACAAGAGGCAGAACAAAACTTTAATGATCTTTTTATAAAACTGTGGAGGCTAGAAGAGGTTTATTTGCTGGTAATATAGCTTAAAAGTAATTAAATATATTCCCCCAAATATCTGCTAAGGTTTAAATAGGATCTATATTTTTTCCTGATTGTACAAGGACTACATATGGATAGGCAATGAATAAAATATAAGTAAAAAAATTCAAACTGTGAGCTTAGAAAAATGATTAACACATTGCTAAATTTTATTATTTTTTCTTTTGTGTATTTATAATATATATGTATTTTCCTTTTTACCAAACTGGCATTCTACTCTGCTTTTCATTTCTTACTTTACTGCTGGGCAGTTTTTCAAGCAATCTTATATTAGATGTAATGAACACAAGTGAATGACAATCATGGGTCCTTGAAAAGGGAAAGGTATGTTGGATTGCTATTTAAGTTACCTTGAGATAGAGATAGGAAAGGAGCACAGGACAAGTATGCACTATCCCATCCTTAAGACTTGAACTAGCTTGTGCTGTGCTAAGCTGGTAAAGATGACTGATGCTTTATTATGCTAAAAAGGCATCGCAAAAGACATTTAATGAGACGTGGGAATGGCCCTGCATGTCCGAAGTTGGGCTGTACAACAGAAAACAAACTACTTAAGTAGAAAACACATTTCTTTTTTTAACTGTTGTTTTTTTTTTTTAGTTGATGTAGAGCTGATTTACAATGTATTAGTTTCAGGTGTACAACAGTGATTCAGTCACACATGTGTGTGATTGGTTACACATGTGTGCAATCAGTTACATATGCGTGAGCACACACATACATACACATTATCTTTTTTATATTCTTTTCCATTATAGGTTATTACAAGATATTGAATACAGTTCTCTGTGCTATACACAGATCCTTATTGTTTATTTTATATATAGTAGTGTGTATCTCGGAGAAGGCAATGGCACCCCACTCCAGTACTCTTGCCTGGAAAATCCATGGACAGAGGAGCCTGGTAGGCTGCAGTCCATGGGGTCCCTAAGAGTCGGACATGACTGAGTGATTTCACTTTCACTTTTCTCTTTCATGCATTGGAGAAGGAAATGGCAACCCACTCCAGTATTCTTGCCTGGAGAATCCCAGGGACGGCGGAGCCTGGTGGGCTGTTGTCTCTGGGGTCCAACAGAGTCGGACACGACTGAAGCGACTTAGCATTAGCATAGCATTAGCATTAGTGTGTATCTATTAATTCCAAATGCCTAATTTATTCCTCCTCTTGTCCTTTCCCTTTTGGTAACTGTAAATGTGTTTTCTATGTTTTTAAGTCTATTTCTGTTTTGTAAATAAGTTCATTTGTTTTATTTTTTAAGATTCCAATAATAAGTGATATCATATGATGTTTGTCTTTCTCTTTACTTAGTACCATAATGTCTAGGTCCATCCATGTTGCTGCAAATGGCACTATTTCATTCTTTTTTTGGATAAATAATATTCTATTGTGTGTGTGTGTGTGCGTGCGTGCATAAAAATGGTATATCTTCTTTATTCATTCATCTGTTCCTGGATATTTAGGCTGCTTCCATGTCTTGGGTATTGTAAATAGTGCTATGAAAACTGGATGTATCTTTTCAAATTAGTTTTTGCCTTTTCTATATACATGCCCAGGAACAGGACTGCTAGATCATATGGTAACTCTATTTTTAGTTTTTTAAGGAACTTTCACACTGTTCTCCACAGTGGCTGCACCAATTTACATTCCCACCAACAGTGTCGGAAGCTTCCCTTTCTCCCTACGTTCTCCAGCATTTGTTATTTGAAGACTTTTTAACAATGGCCATTTTGACCAGTTTTGATAACTCATTGTAGTTCTGATTTGTGTTTCTCTAATAAAGTGATATTGAGCATCTTTTCATGTGCATTTTGGCCATTTTCATGTCTTCTTTGGAGAAATATCATTTTAGGTTTTCTGCCTATTTTCTGATGGGGTTGTTTGGAAAAGACCACATTGCCATACAAGTGTCTGCTAGGGTCAGCTTACAGAGGAAGCCCTCAAGAACGCTGGTGCCAGTGCTATGTGTTCAAGTATCATGAGTTTGAGTCACTAGCTCTGTTTCTAAAAGAACCAGGACAATAATGTTGGAAGTAGTAACATTATGTCCCAGACACTTATCTTCACTTGGAATTTGTTCTTTCATTGTGTGTACATGTTTTTGAGCAGACCAATTCATGAGTCTTTTCAAGGAGGGACTGAGAGAGTAGAGTGTAAATCAGACTTTGCTTTGAAATTCTGGAACTTTTGCAATCTTGTATCAAAACTCAATGTGTTAGGAATTTGCATATTATATACAGATCTTTTTTCCAAATAGATAACAATCACCATTTAACAATCTTTCTTTGTCAATCTGAAATGCTAATGTTATTTTTATTATTATATTAATAGCAACATGGGAACAAGAGAGGATGGCAAGGAGAGAAACTTTTTTACTATGTACTGTTTAAAAAAAATATTTTAAATTTCTGGGCAATGCTAAAATTACATACTCCAAAATTAAATACCTTATTAAAATACTACCTTGTACTTTCTACAGTTATGTTTGTTACTTTTTCAATTTCTTGACATGAAAGATTATTCTAATATGCTATGCCTTTTTTTCTTTCTTTGTTTATGAAGACATTTAAGGCTCTAAATTTTGTCTTTGAGTATACCTCCAGACATAGCCTTTAACCTATTCTTATTAACATTATAGTCTTAATAACCTATAATTAAAATTCATTTCTTTTAACAAACAGCACTATATAAGGGAATCATGTCTACTAGAATAATTAAAGTGAATAGTTTACTATTTTATAATATTTATAATATTTTATAATATTTATAGTTACTAATAAGGAGACTGATATTAGTATCATATCTCAGTTGAGAGGAGAAATAATTATGTTATATTCTATGGTGACCGGAACTCATTTGGAGTAAGATCTGGCTTCTTTTGTTTTCAAAATAAAATTTAAAAAATATATAGTTCTAGTTTGGGATAGGAATATCAATTTCAGAAAAAAAGTATTAAAATCTGACTTCCTGTATATGAAATGAGTAAAATATTGTTATATATTCATCTCAATATATTTTTGCTATGTATAGGAAACATTTTTTAGTATATAAATGAAGGTGCATTAATCACTAAAGAGAATATTGTGAATTTCTATCTTAGTAAGTTTATGTCTGCAATGTCATTTTAGTCATTAGAGTACAGTATTCCATAATACATAAATAATTCACAAAATTCTCTATTGCTAGAACCCAAGTTTTTTTCTGATTTTTGTCACTGTAAGAAATATATGGAGAAATATTCCCTTAAAGGCATTTTCTCACATTCTAAATTATTAGTATAAAATAAATTTATGAAAAGAGTTGTTGAGATGTATAGAGAGACTTCTGAGATTTCTTTCAAATTGTCCTCAAGGAAATCTTACTAAAATAATTTCTTATATTCATAGCTGAATGCTACATTTTAAAATAATCTCTACATGAAAGTTGTTTCTACTTTTATCTGAAAAGGCTATCGACAAACATGGGATGCATGCATGATTTCTTGCTTTAGAGAGAAAATGCAGATTCAGCTATGTCAGCTAAAAGTTGGCAGGTTTTACCGCAGAATTGCGTACTAACAACACAGCAGTCAAAAGATGGAGAATACTTCTGCGCACAGCAGATTCATTATCATTAGACGTGTTTGATGATTAACAAATGCTCATTTGTTAAGTAAGTCACTTTGGGCATAAAGTGACTAGTTGACTTAAAATACCTTCTCATTTTGTTTGGATGATTTTATGTTGCTTTAGCTTCAGTTTTGTCAGATTTAACTCATTCACCCTTTTTTATAGCACACATTTACTTTCTCAGATTATTTCACGTATATATAAATATGTGCTATTTTCAACTTCAGAAACTTCCTATTTTATTCAATCATTTCTATCTCCGCTATTTTTTTTTAATATGGGCACGATACAACTGATAATAATGCTACAACCCAATACCTGCCCAATGCCACTGAATTCCATTTCCCATTACGTTCCATCACTGCAAAGAGTAGGAAGCTAAGAAAGAAGCACAGAAGCAGGGCTGAAGTAGTGTTTGTTTAACAGCATCCTGCCTTGGCAGGGTTCGGTGAAGATAATATCAGACAACTGACCTCTCCAGAAGCTATTCATAAATAAACTGGAATAGGTATAAACAAAGATTAGATGGGTCTTAGGCCACCTTTTTAATCCTTTGGATTTAAAAACAAAACAAAATACAAGAAAAATAAACACTTCAAACCCATCTATGATCTACCAGTGAAGCAGGTAGTGAAATAACCCAGAAGAGAACCCAATGTCAACAAACCAAGAAAGCAGATAAGTGAGAAGAAAGGCTACATCCACATGGAGCAACAAAACTACACATTTTTCGAAATGTAGTTTAAAAATAGCAAGAGGAAACAACTCTTTTTACCAGTACTAAAATAAGAAATATATAAACAGCATAAAGTATACTATATTTAAAATATAGAACTGATAATACTATTTTTCTCTAAAAGTTTAGGATGAAGAAGGAAAGTTCAAAAATAAAGACACATGGGAATACAGGATCATTAAAAAGGTTAGATTTTAAGTTCTTAATACATAGCTGCTTATTTATTCCATCAGAATGCTGAAATATAAGGTCTTTTTAGGCTTCGAGGTCATGCTAACTTACAATTTTAAGTACTTAAAAATACCTACCTTTAGAAGAAATGATGCTCCATCCACTTCAGCTTTGCCCAAGAGCTGGCAAGTCAGGTCAAAATACTGCATTGGCTGGACATCACACAATTTGACTAATATTGAAGAAGGTGAAATATGAGTCGATGCCCAAATACGTAAAGCTTCTACCCTTTTCTGGTCCTCAGCAGTGAAGTTAAAACACTTGCTTGCAGTACGAGGAATGATAGGAGCCCCCAAAGTTCCCTCAAATGTCAAAGATGCAAAGCCAGAGCTGGTGATACCTTGAGTCTCCTTTTTATATACTTGGATCTAAGAAAGTGGCAATGTAGAAAACAGAACAAACAGGTTACTGATGTAGAACCTAGGAACTGGGAACAGGAGACTATAAAATTTTGCCAATACAGTTATTGGAGGACATAATCTTTAAATAACTAGCGTATGAAATGATAAAAATCTACTGGGCTATATCAAAATCCTTAAGTACCATGTAAACTGTAACACATTATGCAAAATTTATTTTTATTTTTTAAAGAGCTAGGTGGTAGCTCCCTTAATACTATCGGTGCACTTTTACTAACAAGACAATCATTAGCTTTTTTAAAGATATAATTTATAAAAAGAAAAAGGATAATAAGAAATAGTTACTTATGAATATTGTAGGGAAAACTAGAACACTCAAAATATAAGAGTCTGAAGTGGATAAAATGGAGCTGAAACTAAGGTTTCATCAGTCTGACTGAGAGAACTCAGATAAGCCTTAAAAACATTGGCTTTCTGAATTTTGAGGCTCAGTTATTAGGTGCACATGCAACATGACTGTTACATCGTCATAAAATAATCCTTTTGAAATGCCTTTTAAGTCTCCTGTAACACTGTCTGATATTAATAAATATATTTATGTATTTATGGAAAATTGGAAAATGTATTCAACTGATAGATGCTTAAACTGTGATGTGTTAAAACTTGTTTGATATAACTAAATCAGTACATAGATAAAAATTTATAGAAATAAGTGAATATTTTACAAAGGAATAATGGTTAAAAATCAGAAATTTAGGCTTCTATCTCAAGAAGCTGCACAAAGAATATTATCTCAAATCCAAGGAAAGTAGAAGGGAAACACAGTCAAAGGTAAGAGAAATAGAAACATATAATAGAAAATCAAAGCTGAAAACTAGTTCTCTGAAGAGATTAACAAAAATAATAACCCTAGAAAATGGCTGATTTGGAAAAAAAAAAATGAAACACAAATTATAATATCAAGACTGCAAAAAAGGATTTATCATTACAAATCCACCAAACATCTAAAAGATGAGTAACATATGACCAAATTTATACCAATAAAGTCTACAATTTGAATGAAATAATTTTTTCTAAAAATTAAATACATCAAAGCTGATAGAAAGAATAAAAAAACTCATTCGTCTTAAAGAAATCTTAATTCATTAATATAATCTATCAATAAAGAAATCATCAAGCTCAGATAGCTTTACCAGTGCATTATTCCAAGCAGTTAAGTAAGGAAAAAACCCAGTAATCTTGCATAAACTCTTCCAGAATTGATAAAGAAGGGCCCATTTCCTGTTTTCATGAGGCAGAAAAACTTTAATTTCAAAATTTGTCAAAGACATTGTAGGAAAAGGAAATTCCAGATCTAAACATGAAACAAGAAAATTGTAATGACTTCGAGGAAAACTTAGAAGCTATCTTCATAAAATGAGTAGACAAAGAGTTCTTAAACAAGAAATTACAAAAGTACTGACCATAAAATAAAAGTTAATAAAGCAGACTATATTAAAATAAAGAACTTTTGTTCATCCAAAGACACCATTAAGAGGGTAAATAGGCACTAACACAGAGTGAAAAAAATATTCACAATTCATATACCTGACAAAAAACCTGTAGAGCCTAAATATATAAAGAACTTTCACAAATCATTAAGAAATGGATTTTAAAATCCTATAAAAAATGAACCAAAGACTCAAATGGACACTTCATACTTGAGAAGACACACACATTTTTAAAGGTTCTGTTTCATAATTTTTCAGGGAAATTCAAGTTAAAATCACAATAAGATACTAATATAAATGCAACAGAATGGTTGAAATTCAGAAAAATGGAAAATATCAACTGCTGGTGAAAATGTGGAACAACTAGAATTCTTCTGTATCACTAAGAGAGTATAAGTGGTAAAAATCACTCTGGAAAATTAAATACATAGTTTAGCTACGAAGTGAAGTGAAGTGAAGTGACTCAGTCGTGTCCGACTCGTAGCGACCCCATGGACTGTAGCCTACCAGGCTCCTCAGTCCATGGGATTTTCTAGGCAAGAGTACTGGAGTTGGTTGCCATTTCCTTCTCCAGGGGATCTTCCCGATCCAGGGATCAAACCTGGGTCTCTCGCGCTGTAGGCAGACACTTTATCGTCTGAGCTACCAGGGAAGCCCAGTTTAGCTATAAACTAAAGCAAATATATGCACAGCCTTGAACTTAGGAACTACAATCCTTGGTATGCAATCAACTGAAATGCATATTATATAATATACATTATAACTACATATGTAAATGTGTATATGTTATAAAATTATACATATTCAGTAAAATATATGTAGTAGACTGTCTATAGCAGGATAATAGCCCAAACTGAAAACTACTTAAACAACTAACAGTCATGTTAGTTGTTTGAACTAAGTCATGAACTAACGGAATAAATATATAAATTCTAGTGTGTTCTAACAATAGTATACCATTTAGCAGTGAAAATGAAGAAAGTAAAACTATATGCAATAGTACAGTTGAATCAAAGAAGCAGAAATCAAATGTTCCAAAAAAAAAAAAAAAAAAAAGACTAAGAGTGTATTCTTTTTATATAAAGAACAAATATAGAGAAACTAATAAATGTGAGAAGTTATGAGATTATTTACTGCTAAGGGTGAGGAGAGTGTGAATGGCGACCCTAGGTGAGGGTACAATGGAAGTTTCTAGAGTGCTAGATATATGAGCATGCTAATACTGTGGAAAGAGAGATGTATATTCCACTTTAATTAAACAACAGACAAGAATTGTAAATATAGTTTTCCATTAACAGTGAGGTTAAGGGCACCAACCATCCAGGTAACTAAAAATCCTCTTTTAACTTACAGTCAGCCCTCTATTGGAGAAGGAAATGGCAACCCACTCCAGTGTTCTTGCCTGGAGAATCCCAGGGACGGGGGAGCCTGGTGGGCTGCCGTCTCTGGCATCGCACAGAGTCAGACACGACTGAAGTGACTTAGCTTAGCAGACCTCTATCCTCATTTCAGCATCCATGGATTCAACTAACCATAGGATCTTGTTTACTACTGAAAAGAATCTGTGCGTAAGTGGACCTGTGAAGTTCAAAACTGTGCTGTTCAAAAGTCAACTGTACTATAGGAAACAGCAATGTGTGAGAATCAGCTATTTTTTTCTGAAATGTGGATAAGCCTGTAATATAGTGTTATAATAATAATCTTTCCAGTTCTCTTTAACCAAATGTTCTCCACTATTCTTCTGTCCTCAGGGGAAAGGCATTAATAGAGCAAGAGAGTTATTTCCCACCATATCTAAGACCACTGATAGAATACACCCGGAGTACCTCACTCATTTATGAGCATCAGTGATCACAAGAACCACAGATAAACCGAAGCATTAGAAGAAAAGACAACAAAGATAGTTAAGGAGTTGCATGGAAACTCATGTAACAAGAGCAAAATAGCAAGGGACTAAAATGTTTAAAACTTAAGAGACTGAAAATATTAAAGTACTGAAAAGCTGATTATTAAAAAATCACATACTATCTAGTAGTTTTGCCTTTTTACTAAAATTCTTTCACAAAATGCAGCTAGTCTGAATCGCAGCAGGTAACACTTCCGTAGACAGAGGTCAGGTAGTTTGTTCAAATGAAGAGGTTTCCTAATATAAATCATTTGAAGTCTGATCTTATTTACATTTCTTCTTATCTCTTGAAATGCCTGAAGTCATGTTCTAACAAAGCAATCACATTAATTAGTGTTAAATAGTTTCAGTGAGCAACATTGAGTTCTCTTCAAACAAATGTAAGTTCTAAACAGTATGAGTTATACCTTCAGCCTGTGAAAGCGAACGATATCTCCATTTTTATAAATCATTGGAAGGGCTTCATAATTTCCACTAAAGAACAGGCAGGTTAGCTTTACATTTGTCTGGTCCACAATTGTTACAACTGAGCAATAATCTGGAAAACACAAAAATATTTTACTTGACTTTTCGTATTTCAAAGCATCTAATAAAATAAGAAAGTATTAATACTGAGTTCAAAACATCAAACTTTATTCCTCCCTTTAGTCTTCTAAGAACAGGATCAAAACATAGAGAAATTTTCTTCTCTCTTGAAACGCACTGCCAAATTATTTTGCAAAAATGTTTCACAAAAATTCATTTTAGAAAGTTTAATAAAACAAAAATAAAAACCCTACTTAATGTAAATTGTCTGGAGGTAAAATAACATTTTTATTACCTCAAATTTATAAACTGTAAAACAGATAAAATATTTAAATAACATAATTTATAAATACAATTAAATTTAGAGTAAAAACACACAAAAATACCAGAAGATATTTGCAGTTAATATGATTAAGAGTGAACATATTGCAAAAAGACACTCTAAAAACTGGTTATAAACCCCAGGGATTTACAGTGAATATGAAATTCAAATGAACAATTCATAGAAAACTATATAATACCAAATTAAAAGGAAAAGCGATGATCTGCTATTAATACTTACAAAAGGTTACACATCAGAACAAGAGGGGTATTTTATACGATTTAAACTGGCAAAAAAGAACTAACCAAATTTAATGATAGTTGGGCTGCCATGAAAAACATGTAACTTCAAACTGGTGGTAGCAAAAACTATAATAGATGTTATCATTTAAAGTACATGTTTCAGAAAAATGAACACTGAGAATATGTGTTGATTTCCTTCCTTCTCAATACTATACTCAGTACAGAGGAAAAGATAAATACAAAACAGTGAAGGGAGAGGAGAGGTGAGGAGAGGAGCATGAAGGAGATGGAAAAAAGATATCAACATTATTTCAGGAAGTTGGGAAAGTAAATGGTTAAGGGATCAGATGGACAGAGAGGATGCAAACAGAAAATACTCTGAAGCAGCTACAGCAAAGACGGGAGCCTTTAGGATTAAGGGAGACAGTGAAAAACAGCTAAAATTGGGGCCAATGAAAAGTTTACACATGGAACAACTGCTTCAATGATCACCCATCTTAACCTTCCCTTGAAGATGATTTCAGGTAGGCAGGTAGGATATCTCAGTCTCTAACTGCACCTCTTCGTGGAACAGACTGCTTTCCAAGGAAGTTTCACTGATAGACCAAGAAGTGGTAAGGCTTCTGATGAGGATGTTCAATGGCACCCCACTCCAGTACTCTTGCCTGGACAATCCCATGGACGGAGGAGCCTGATGGGCTGCACTCCATGGGGTTGCTAAGAGTCGGACACGACTGAGCGACTTCACTTTCAGTTTTCACTTTCATGCATTGAAGAAGGAAATGGCAACCACTCCAGTGTTTTTGCATGGAGAATCCCAGGGACAGGGGTGCCTGGTAGGCTGCCATCTATGGGGTCGCACAGAGTTGGACACGACTGAAGCGACTTAGCAGTAGCCGCAGCATTATCACTTTAGGAGGTCTATAACCAGATAGAAAGCTGTCCTCCCACCCACCTTAGACTGACACTTTCAATGTGCCCCATGTGAGTACTATTTGTTTCCTATTATAAGATTTGTCTCTTATTAGAAGTGTGAACATTATAAGATTTTTCGTTGAAAAAAGAGATCATGTTGAAAAAACAAACTTCATATACAAAGCAAAGGAAACAAATGTCTAAAATGTCTAAAACGTCAAAAATCTAAAATAAATGATACCTACATTTGTAAATGTAAAAATAAGACACAGAACAAAAATAGAAGAAAAGGAGGAAGAACACCAGGAGGGGGAAGGGAGAAGGAGACAGAAGAGAACAGAGGAGTACGGAGAAAGGGGAAGGAATGGGAAAGTGAGGAGACAGGACTGGAGGGAAAGAGGGAAAACAGAAACCTGATTCTGTGAGGAGGGGACAGTAATTAACTCAGAGAACATAAAAAACTTCAAAAACAAAACCTTAACGAGCATCTTCAAAAACAGTGAAATATATTATATCCTCATCTCTTGATGTAGAGGGTCTATTGGACCCACTTTTTAGTTTTGGAGTTTCCTTTGTCAGTAGTTTTAACTATTTGTAAGGAGTGTTATTTCGTGACATTTTGTCTCTTAGCAGTCTTCCAAAGATTAAAGGTAAATTCACTCATTTTTTAATAGAATAAAACACATTCTTTTTTAATAGAATAAAACATATTCTTGCTTGTGATGACCATATGGCTCTTTTTTACCCTTTTATAAATCTAAGATCTATTATGGAATTTTTAATCATGTATTTTCCTTTATCTTGAAATATTTGTCAATTTCATTCTATTATTTCACCATTATTTCTAACTATGCTTAAAAAAGACTAAATTAATATTAAAATGGGAAAATGAGAGACTTGCTTAGGAGAAAGATGCAAGAGTGTAATGAGTCATCCCTGGTGCATGCACTGCTCAAAGTGTTATAACACCTTTCAAGATGATATAAAAAAACAAGTTGGAAAACGATCTTTGGAATTTCTTCTTCTGCTTTAAGAATTCAGTTAAGAATTCAGAACTGAAATTTTCTGCCAATGGCCATAGAGAAGAAAATCAATAGAATTCCTTTAACCATTATTAGATGAAGCAGAAGCTGAATGCAAAGACAGGCAACAGCACATTAGATTCTATGGATAATGAGTAATGTACTTTGAATAAAACACAAATGATCTGAAGGTTTTAAGTTTCATGTAATTTCATGACAGACAAAACATAAAGGCAAAGAGATCGCTGGTCTAATGAAATCTAATTCAGGTACACAAAGATCAAAGATCAAACTCGGTATCTTTACATTTTTGTTTCCTGACAGCTTCTGCAAAATCATGTATCACATATTTATTTGTACTAGAATACACAAACTCACATTTCATATTTATATCAGAGAACTAGTTACTACTTGTACTTATAGTGTTATTTTAAGTTGCAGTGATTCTAAATTACTCCTCTCATTTTAAATGCTTCACAATGATCCTCTTTTGTAAATTGGGAATACAATACATCAACAAAATTGCAAATTTAGGAGGCATAAATAACAGTAGTTGAATCTAAACGTTAGCCAGGATGAACTGACAGAGCCGTCTTTGTGGCATATACATGATACTGAAGGGTGGAATAACTGAAAAACAAAACAAACTGGGGTGTGGTTAAAAAAAATCAGGCTTAACCTAAATTTCAGAATATTGAAAACTGCCTCATGGTTTTGTTTTTCCTGGAAAATGCAGCCTTCCCATAGATAACTTGATAGGTTGCAAAGGACTCCATATGACACTCTGAGAAGCAGTGTAGAGACCCATTGTCCAGAGGGTCTAATATAGGGTCACCATTAGCTTTTGTAGTATCTTTGTGCAAATTAGAAAAAGACTCCTCTTTCTCAAGTAGAAATACTCTACAACCTAACTAGCTTTAAGAGGAACTTTACTGAGCCCAAGAGAGTAGCAGTCTTGGCACACATTTACTTTCTGGCCTTTCTGTCCAATGCTTTGGTCACTGGATGTAAAGAGCTGACTCATTGGAAAAGACTGTGATGCTGGGAAACATTGAGGGCAGGAGGAGAAAGGGTCAACAAAGGATGAGATGGTTGAATGATTCAATGGACAGGAGTATGAACAAGAGACAGTGAGACATCCAGGAGATAATGAAGGACAGGGAAGCCTGGTGTGCTGCAGTCCATGGGGTCACAAACAGTTGGACATGACTTAGTGATTGAACAACTTTCTATCCAAACCTTCAGAAACAGGGACACTTGTACATGTGACACCTGCGATGCACACATTCCTTCTCTAAGTCCTTCCTCCTCCCCACTCCCCTTGAAGTGTCTGTGTCAGGTTTGGAGTTAGGTAGGAACGGACTGCCAAGAAAGAAAGAAGTGACCTTGGGACTGCCCAAAGAACAACACAAAGGTTGTGTTGTTGATACATGCTCAGAATTCTAAGAGGGTAAAAGGAATGGCTCCACATGCTGCTATAGATTTATGTAGCAGAGGGCATTCCCAAGTGGCAGCAGAACTTGGCCTGCAATCTACACAGCTGTGTTTTCATCTAAGTGACTCCATGTGGAAGAAAAAGGCATCTCCTTAGACAGTGCACACCTGTGCACTTCATACACGAGCTATCACATGCCAAGTCCCTGTTCTTTCCTTTCTTTCTTTCATTGGAAGTACTACCAATAGCTTTTCACAAGTGTAAGCCAAATAGATCTACCTAGTGCTCAAATCCTTTTATAAAAATAAGATTTTATTAACAGAGAAAAAAGAGAATCTTTCTATAGAGCAAAGGCTTCCTTGAAAGCAAAAAAAAAAAAAAAAAAACTATACTACATACATATATACAGTGATAAAATACTGACATCTGTAAGCATATAAGACTTAGTTCAGTAAGGATC
This sequence comes from Bubalus bubalis, assembly GCF_019923935.1. Classification (NCBI taxonomy): domain Eukaryota; kingdom Metazoa; phylum Chordata; class Mammalia; order Artiodactyla; family Bovidae; genus Bubalus; species Bubalus bubalis. The sequence continues at coordinate 88,690,111 of NC_059164.1, forward strand.
TAAATATTATGCAACGGTAGAATCAGCATAGATACTAACTATAGGTGAATGACAAAGCTCTCTAGAACATAAACCTCCTTAGGAATTCCCTCCACCACCACAGAATGCTGAATATTTCAGTGGGGGTTAGTAGTTTGTATTTCAGCAGCAAGGAACTCTACTTGGGTCTCTGCTATTTCCCAATCCAGTTTTTTAAAAAATTTAGTACATAAGCTAATCCGAATTTTATTGAGTGTCTACCTAATGCTAGGTATATATATGTACTAGTCAGAAAGACTACTAAATGAACAGGGCATGGCACCTTCTCTTATGAAGTTTACATTTTCCTTACATTGACTTACATCTTAACACTAATGCTGTGATCTCAGTTTGTGTGTTATTTTATATGTGAATATTTGCTAGTGTGTAGAGTTTATACTCTGTATATGTAATGATTCATCACAATAACCACAGAACTAATGATCCAGATGACATTTTCTAGAATAACTGGAAACTGACATTTAAGCTTGACACTGGATAAACAGACAGGCTTAAGATATGGCCCTGGATCCTTGGTGAGCAGTAAAATAAGCATTCACATTTCAGAAAAGTGGTGAAAACAAAATTTTTCATACATTTCACATCCAGCTTTGGAGTTCAAAAAATGAGACCTAAAGCTAAATTTCAAACCATGACTGAAGCTTAACCTGAGTCTGAAATTATGTTTAACATTAAAGGATATATACTTTGGTAAAAGATATTTATAGTCCTAAATATGGTTTGAGTTATCAAATAATAATAATAATGTACAAAATAAAATGTCAACATTCCAAATTAATTTATGAAATGGAATAATGTATTTGATGTTGAAGCTGAAACTCCAATACTTTGGCCACCTGATGAGAAGAGCTGACTCATTTGAAAAGACCCTGATGCTGGGAAAGATTGAGGGCAGAAGGGGACGACAGAGGATGAGATGGTTGGATGGCATCACTGACTCGATGGACATGAGTTTGGGTGGACTCCGGGAGTTGGTGATGGACAGGGAGGCCTGGCATGCTGTGGTTTATGGGGTCGCAAAGTCGGACACGACTGAGCAATTGAACCGAACTGAATGTATTTGACTTTTCAGACAGAAAACAAAACCAAACCACAGTACCTATGTTATGCAAGGTATCTTATTCCCAAGTCTAAAAATGGAGGGGGGGGGGGGCGGTGTGGGAATTATGTTACTTAGCAGTCAGCAACTGCTGAGGGCTTACTAAATACCAGGTTTCTGCTAAGCAATTCATACGCATTGTCTCCCTGAATTTTTAGATATTGTATACTGCAATTAACAAACAAGAGAACTTAAGTTTTTTAAAAGGTCTCGGTAAGATACCCAAGTATGAAAGTCACATGTAGCTTAGCATAACTGATTCCTGTGTTTCTATATTTAACCAGAACACTGTACTGTCTCCATATTACATGTTTTTCAAACATAAACAGTAATTTCAAAGAAAGTAAAATATTATGCTTAAAACTGTGATAGAGGCTTGAGAGTTTTTCTAAATAGGAAAAATTATACTGTATCTTAACTCTATATTATCTACAATTTCATGCATCTCCTGTTAAAGAATTCATTACTAAAGAATTAACATATCATTCATTATAATGAAACTTCCTTCACCTATAAATTTACTCCAGAAACAGACCTCACAAACATAGAAAAAGTCTATAAAAATTCATTATGATGATGCTTGAACTTATTTTTACATTCTTTGCAACAATTATTTTTTGACTCATAAGTTAAAAGAAGAAAAGAAAACAAAAAAGAGCATCTTCTGAGGTAGTTGAACAAGAGTTAAATCCTAGTGAAGAGACAAAGGCAATAAAAGAAGATATATAGTTAAAATGTGAGGCTACATAGAGAGGTATTTTGAGTGGTTAGAAGAAAAAGAAGAGAGCACAGTATTATAAATTAGGAGCTGGCAAACTATGGTCCACAGCCACATCCAGCCCACTGCCTGTTTATTATCTTTCCAAAGCATTCAACTTTCAAAAAAAAAAAAACACAAAAAAAACAGTCTTTTCACATTCATATTCATCTGTCTCCATAAGATTTAATGAAATTACTTAATCAGAATAACAAGGAAAAAGAGTACAAAGAGATTTGGGAACAAAACTGCAAGAACACAAGTCTTGAGAGAATACAGTTCTACTAATAGGAGCAGAAATTGAGCAGGGGCATTAGGGCTGGTCAATTCTGGATCACCAATTCCCAGTTGTGAGAGCAAAGAGTCGGACACGACTGAGCGACTGAACTGAACTGAACACGGTTTAATGGGGGAGTGGAAACACTTTGCTCATTGTCAAATTAGATAAGAGGTAGGTTAAGACAGTTTCTTATTTAAATAAGGACTTAGCTGTGGGAAGACACCCAATGTGTCTTGAAATAGATCACATATATTTATTGTGTAATGAATGACATATGTGAACACAGAAAATATTTTTCAGAATATTAGATTTAGAGGATTTCTAAAGCACGCCAGAAGCAGACATTCTTTAACCAGAAAACACAGACAATAGGCTTCCAGATTTAGTATTAAGTCCTCACAGTTCACAAATTCTATAATACATAGTAGTTGACCAACCATCTTTACTAAATTAATGCATGTCATTGTGTGTTCAGTTGTTGAGTCTGACTCTTTGCAGTACCATGGACTGTAGCCTGCCAAGCTCCTCTGCCCATGGATTTTCCAGGCAGGCATACTGGAGAGGGGTGCCATGTCCTACTCCAAGGCATCTTCCTGACCCAGAGATTGAACCCAAGTCTCTGGCAATGTCTCTCCTGCATTGGCAGGCAATTCATTACCACTAGCGCCACCTGGGAAGCACCACCTACAGTGAATGTATGGTACTTGTAAAAATCCTCCCTCTGAACTGTGGTGTTGGAGAAGACTCTTGAGAGTCCCTTGGACTGCAAGGAGATCCAGCCAGTCCATTCTGAAGGAGATCAGTCCTGGGATTTCTTTGGAGGGAATGATGCTGAAGCTGAAACTCCGGTACTTTGGCCACCTCATGCGAAGAGTTGACTCATTGGAAAAGACTCTGATGCTGGGAGGGATTGGGGGCAGGAGGAGAAGGGGACGACAGAGGATGAGATGGCTGGATGGCATCACTGACTCGATGGACGTGAGTCTGAGTGAACTCCGGGAGTTGGTGATGGACAGGGAGGCCTGGCATGCTGCGATTCATGGGGTCGCAAAGAGTTGGACATGACTGAGCAACTAAACTGAACTGAACTGAAGCTTACTGCAAACACTGAAAATCACTTAGCCTCTTTATGCCTCAATTTCCTTATTTGAAAAATGGGGGAAATTAGTATTCACCTCATATGATTGCTAAAATTAAATATGTAATCACATGTAAATTGCTTAAAACTGCACCTAGAACATGGCTAAATGGTATATATAAGAGCTGGTCAGTGGTGGTGATGGTGGTGGTAGCAGCAGCAGCAATAGCAGCATGTCTCTTACTGTTAATAAACTGTAACATTCTTATCTAATGAACACAGATATAATCTTAGAATCTGCCGTAACAAAGAACCTAAAGACACTGCCAATATACAGTGTCAAACTGACTGTAGTTGGTACATGAAAAGAAAAGTACAGATGTAAGACATTGCAAAAGAATTCCAATTTGAATTTCCACTGGAATTTCAATTAGTGGCTTTTAGATATGCATCAATCAAGCATCCACAGAGAAATATCTTATAGTTAACAAGATAATCTGGTTCTCAACTGAAATATCATTTGGAACACAGAGTTTCTGAGAAGCTATAAGGTAGAAAATAACATTAACCACTTATTCAAAAACTAAAATGTTGAAGATAATATAGAACTGTAAAGAGATAAGAGAATCCTGCTACTTTTATTATGTGTTAAAGATAAAAATTCTTTAAAAAATGTGAAACAATACCTTACTCCATGTTTTTGGAAAATATATTTTTCATTAAAAATGTTATTTATGTTTACATGTAATAGACTATTTTTGGTTTAAATGAATTATTAAATGTTAGTCTTTCACTTTTAATTTCCAGTATGTTTAAATAATCTGTAACTATGACCCATAAAAATAGAAGCTCCTTGAGATCTTGATAATTTTTAGGAGAACAGAAAACTTAAAAATCACTGATTTAGGGCATCAACAATATTATACTCTTTGAAAGTGAAAATTCACAAAGTACTACATTTTATATAGAAAACTACAGAGATGAGGCCCTTGCAATTCTATCATAATCAAACTGCAAAGATACAGATGTATACTTATGGCTGATTCATGCTAATGTACGGCAGAAACCAATGAAATATTGTAAACCAATTATCCTCTAATTAAAAATAAATAAATTTTTAAAAATTGCAAAAAAATAAGAATTGGCCCTAACCCTTCCTAGTTGCTAATCTCTAAACTTGACTCCACAGAACAAGTTTCAGCAAACAAAAATCACAGTACATTAAAAAGGGTTCCATGTTCAAGTAATTCCAAGTAAAATATGCTAAAAATAAAGTTAAACAGGTTCCTTTCTTAAAACTTTTCAGAGGTGATAACGTGCTAATAACACATTGTGAACCTCAAGAGTCAGATACAGTATGCAAAATTTACCACTTTTTCATAGAATGTTTCACAGAATTGGTGTTTTTCCCACTGAAAATGCTTTGCTAAAAGTGTATGCAGATTAGATCTGCAAGTTATTTTAAGGGAAGTATTACTGAGAAAATGGAGAACTTACAGACTCACTTGAGGAAGAGGCAGACACCTCTTCAGGACTGCAGTTCACTCTTGTCTTGGGATATTCTCTTTGGCAGTTCCCGCCTCTCCATTATCTACCTATTTCCTGGCTATCCACTGTTTTACACTTTTGTCTCTTCTTTTTTGCCTTCTTATCTCCCTCTTTGTTGTTAATTACAAGAGAACAATTTAAAATTAAAATCAAAAAAGTAAAATTTCATTTTGATGCTTCCTGATATCAAACCAATTGCTACGCTGACTTCTCCTAATCCTCCAAAAGGGATGTCAAAAGGCTGTCCTTATGTGTCCATAAAATGAGTATGGGGCAACTGCCACATTGAAGAATATTCCCAACTTACATAAACTATAAAACTAAGTAACCAAAATAACCTAGACAGTGTGTTGAAAAGCAGAGATACTACTCTGCTGACAAAGGTCCTTATAGTCAAGGCTATGGTCTTCCCAGTGGCCATGTATGTGTGTGACAGCTGGACTGTAAAGAAGGCAAAGCACCAAAGAATCGATGCCTTGGAACTGTGGTGCTGGAGAAGACTCCTAAGAGTCCCTTAACAGCAAGGAGATCAAACCAATCATTCTTAAAGGAAATCAAATGAATACTCGTTGGAAAGACTGATGCTGAAGCTGAAGCTCCAGTATTTTGGTGATCTGATGCAAACAGCTAACTCATTGGAAAAGCCTCTGATGCTGGGAAAGATTGAGGGTAGAAGAGGGTGTCAGAGGATGAGATGGCTGGATAGCATCACTGATGCAATGGACATGCACTTGGGCAAACTCCGTGAGATGGTGAGGGACAGGGAGGCCTGGCGTGCTGCAGTCCATGGGTCACAAAAAGTCAGACATGGCTGGGCAACTGAACAACAAAAACAACCAAAATAAACTTTGAAACAACCAGGTGAACTAAAACCCAGTGACATATGTAACCTTATAACTTGTCCCTAATAATACAAGTAACTAGCAACCTAGACCATCAGAGAAGTCTAAGATTCAGTTTCCATCTTCTTTATCTTCTTTAAAGTTTATAGACCTTTTTTTAGTATTTCCTATACAAATGAGTATTTTCTAGCAATAAAGTGATAAAGCTTTTCATTTTTTGAATATCCAATAGTATTATAGTATTTGATTTTATATTATTATGGATAGACAAAAACATAGTCATAAACTTGTACTACATATAATGGATTTAAGTGGACCAACATGAACAAAACCCTCATACATTTCATTGCATGTAACAGATTCCCCCCACAAAAAAAGAACTGCATATAAACACTGAACTCTAGTTGATAGTTAGTGAGGTACATCCTAAAATATTTAGGGATAATGTGTACTGATATCTTCAACTTACTCCAAAATGGATCAAAAAAGAAATTAACTAATGGAGTCACCAACAATGGTCAGTATATATGGGTGTTCATTGCATAATTCCTTCAAATATTCTGTATATTTAAATATTTTTATTAAAATGCTGAGAAAAACAAGTACTTTTTTTAAATTAAATATTTCCTGTTTAACAGTATTATCATTAGCTGTTTGACTAGAACACCTTTATAGAATCTTTTGACCTGTTAAATTCTCAAAAAATCCTGAATTAGGTATATCAGAAATCAAAAGGTATTAATAAACTTATCTCAAAAGTACCAAGAATGAAAGAAAATAGTTCGACAGTATTATGGAAGATAATAAACAAATCAATAAACCATAGTTTTGATCTTTCTTCTTTTCTCAATTTGAAGTGTTTTCTTATCTATAATGCTACATGAATCTTATTTTAGTTATAGAAGGTGATTGTGGGTGATGATACCAGTTTCTCAAAATTTGTACTGGGAAATTGAGAGGAGTTAAGAGAAGCCTGAAGAGTCTGCTAAAAACTGATGGACAGCTGTTGAGCTTTTGGTAGGGATTGGGGTATATACACTGTTTATGATTAAATGATCAAAATTGTTTTTAGTGGTAACAGAAATTCATGTGTACTTCTAAGTTCTTATTCTGTTGCTGGTACATGGTACCATTAACCTTTTGCTTAAATCTAATTTATATAATGCATTCAATGACAAATCTTTCAAATATTTAGCATAAAATATGAGCTTTCTTATCATGATATTTCTGCAGAGAATATGTATTTGGTTTATTACTCCACCCTAAAAATCATGTTCACTGGTTTTCACTGGTAATAACCTCTAGGTATACATACAAATTCTATGAAGTCCTGATACTGTTTTCCAAGTAAAGCAAAAATTTTCAAATGTCTAAAAGTAAAAAACTAAAAGTATAAAAAATTATAAGAAATAATCCAAGGCATAAGTTAATTTTTATTGGTTTTCCTATTCCAAACTTCTTTTTAAAAAAAATCCTTCTCATTTTTTAACCAAAAAAGAATTTTTTTGAATGTGTTTTCACTCAAAGAGGAGATGGGAAGGTGAGGTTATCATACAACTCTCAGAAAGTTGGAAGTTTATGAAGAAACTTGAAAAACAATCTATTTTTAAGCCATTTGGGTAGAAGTTATACATTTCAGCAGAATGTGTTTTGTTTCAAAAACAACTTTGCTCCCAAACTTAATCTATACATTCAAAAGGTAACATTAATATATCCATGTGTGGTAAGTCATTTTAGTTCTGTCTGACTTTTTGCAATCCTATGGGCTGTAACCCACCAGGCTCCTCTCTACATGAAATCCTCCAGACAAGAATACTGGAATGGGTTGCCAAGCCCTTCATCAGGGAATCTTCCCAAACCTGGGTCTCCTGCACTGCGGGCAATGTTCTTCAAAATATCATCTACTGGCTACAAAACAAGCTCTCTAGAAGAGCATAACTAAACATGAGGAAGTTCTCAGACTCTCCTAAGGTTATCTACAAAAATAATGAGGAGTTTCGAACTAAAATTTTATGTATTTTGGTGTTTAGATACGTATACAGTTATGTAAGAAACAAAACTTCAGATCCAAGAAATAGGAGGCATTAAAAAAAAAAATCTGTCCAATAATTTGCCCTGAAGAACAATAGAGTAGCAATACAGATGAAATATTAAACAGCTTTCAGGTTCTTTCAAAAATTAGATTAGATTCCTGATATAACTGGAAACCAAGCTACTCATTTTAACAAATACTAACAGGGCAAACTATCAAACGAGTTTTCCACCAACTAAATAATCCTTCAATAATGACTACCTAAAATAATAAAAAGTTATTTTCCCCATGCCTCATTTTTGACTCCCAAATGAATGGAAAAAAAAAAAAAGTGTGAAGTCACAATCAACCTAGAACGTTGTATTTTAATAACAGAATTACAAAACAAAGGTTCAGTTCAGTTCAGTTGCTCAGTCCTGTCCGACTCTTGCGACCCCATGAACCGCAGCACGCCAGCCCTCCCTGTTCATCACCAACTCCTGGAGTCCACCCAAACCCATATCCATTGAGTCGGTGATGCCATCCAACCATCTCATCCTCTGTCGTCCCCTTCTCCTCCTGCCCTCAATCTTTCCCAGCATCAGGGTCTTTTCAAATAAGTCAGCTCTTCACATCAGGTGGCCAAAGTATTGGAGTTTCAGCTTCAACATCAGTCCTTCCAATGAACACCCAGGACTGATCTCCTTTAGGATGGACTGGTTGGATCTCCTTGCAGTCCAGGGGACTCTCAAGAGTCTTCTCCAACACCACAGTTCAAAAGCATCAATTCTTCGGTGCTCAGCTTTCTTTTTTTTTTTTTTAAATTTTTTTTTCTTTTCTTTGTTTTTGAAGAAGGGGAGAGTGCAAGGGCCACGTGGACGCCGGCGTGCCGTCCTCCCTCCCCCCATCGGCTGGGGCAGAGGGAACGGACACGTGCGCAGAAGCATGTGACAGCCACGACAGGTACGCGCCGCCAGCCCCCCGGCCCCCAGGCCCCGCGTGTCCCGCCCCCCCACCCCGGGAAAGGGGACGGCGGGGCCGCCCTGCAACGCCCCGGACTCTCGCCCGCAACACGCCTATCCCCCGTCCCCTAGCCCGGCCCGCGGGCAAGGGCCCCCGGTGGGGAAGCGAAGGAGGGCGCAGCACCCGGAGGCCGGGAGGCACAGCTTTCTTTATAGTCCAACTCTTAGGAAAAACCATAGCCTTGATTAGACGGACCTTTGTTGGAAAAGTAATGTCTCTGCTTTTGAATATGCTGTCTAGGTTGGTCATAACTTTCCTTCCAAGGAGTAAGCCTCTTTTAATTTCATGGCTGCAATCACCATCTGCAGTGATTTTGGAGGCCAGAAAAATAAAGTCAGCCACTGTTTTCCCATCTATTTGACATGAAGTGATGGGACTGGATGCCATGATCTTAGTTTTCTGAATGTTGAGCTTTAAGCCAACTTTTTCACTCTTCTCTTTCACTTTCATCAAGAGGCTTTTTAGTTCCTCTTCACTTTCTGCCATAAGGGTGGTGTCATCTGCATATCTGAGGTTACTGATATTTCTCCCGGCAATCTTGATTCCAGCTTGTGCTTATTCCAGCCCAGCATTTCTCATGAGGTACTCTGCATATAAGTTAAATAAGCAGGGTGACAATGTACAGCCTTGACGTACTCCTTTTCCTATTTGGAACCAGTCTGTTGTTCCATGTCCAGTTCTAACTGTTGCTACCTGATCTGCATATAGGTTTCTCAAGAGGCAGGTCAGCTGGTCTGGTATTCCCATCTCTTTCAGAATTTTCCACAGTTTATTGTGATCCACACAGTCAAAGGCTTTGGCATAGTCAATAAAGCAGAAATAGATGTTCTTCTGGAACTCTCTTGCTTTTTCGATGATCCAGCAGATGTTGGCAATTTGATCTCTAGTTCCTCTGCATTTTCTAAAACCAGCTTGAACATCAGGAAGTTCACGGTTCACATATTGCTGAAGCCTGGCTTGGAGTATTTTAAGCATTACTTTACCAGCATGTGAGATGAGTGCAATTGTGTGGTAGTTTGAGCATTCTTTGGCATTGCCTTTCTTTGGGATGGAATGAAAACTGACCTTTTGCAGTCCTGTGGCCACTGCTGACTTTTCCAAATTTGCTGACATATTGAGTGCAGCACTTTCACAGTGTCATCTTTCAAGATCTGAAATAGCTCAACTGGAATTCCGTCACCTCTACTAGCTTTGTTTGTAGTGATGCTTCCTAAGGCCCACTTGACTTCACATTCCAGGATGTCTGGCTCTAGGTGGGTGATCATATCATCGTGATTATCTGGGTCGTGAAGATCTTTTTTGTACAGTTCTTCTGTGTATTCCTGCCACCTCTTTTTAATATCTTCTGCTTCTCTTAGGTCCCTACTATTTCTGTCTCTTATTGTGCCCATCTTTGCATGAAATGTTCCCTTGGTATCTCTAATTTTCTTGAAGAGATCTCTAGTCTTTCTGGTCTACTGGAGAAGGGAATGGCAAACCACTTCAGTATTCTTGCCTTGAGAACCCCATGAAAAGTATGAAAAACAAAGGTAATTTAAGTTTATTTTCTTGAAAGCTAATACCAGTAGAGAAAGTACGGAGAGTAGAATGACATTTAATAAATCACTATTCTTTCTTAGTTTATCTAAATATTAATATAATGTCTGTGTATGTGTACATGTGTGTGCTCATTTCTGTCCGCCTCTTTGTGATCCCACAGACTGTTGCCAGCAGACTCCTCTATCCATGGGATTCTATAGGCAAGAATACTGGAGTGGGTTGCCATTTCCTCCTCCAGGGGATCTCCTGACCCAGGGATCACACCTGCATCTTTGGTGTCCCTTGCAGTTGCAGGCAGATTCTCTTACCACTGAGCCACCTGGAACCCCCAAATAACCTCTAAAACACATATTTAAACTTTTGATAAAGGATTGATTTTAACTACTTTAATGCTTCAGTAAGACTTCATGTTTAAACTGAGAAAGTGTTTTAACTACTTTAACACTTAGGTAATACTTCATGTAACTTGATATAAATCTAGAAAAGATAACAAATGATAAATTAAGCCCTATAGTCTGCAATCTTAAGCAATTCACCTAATTTCCTCAGTATGATTAAGTGTAAATTGCCTTGGAGTTATATTATAAGGAAAAGCTGGTAGTTCATCTAAGCAAGGTCTTTAATCAAAGAAGCATGCATGCATGCATAAATTATATAATCCACAAAAAATTCCTCCATGAAAGTTGCTTTACCATCTTTTATCTATTATCAATACTAGAGCAGCATTGCTTTTAAACCAATCAGTATTTCCCCAACAGTTTTCTATTTGTATGAAAGTTTATTATTGAATCCCTAAAGTAAAAGCTATGAAGGCAAATCACTGAACTCAGGTGATACTATATGCTACAACCTTATCTGTTTACAAGGATACTTTCTATATAATACATAACAGCACTCTGTAACTATGCTGGTATGAAGTTATCATAATTTCCACTCATGTTTTTATAATATTGGAAAAGACCATGGGAAGCAGGAAGAGAAGAAAGCGTAAACAGTGTGATAGAGATATAGGTTCTAAATACATGTGTGCACATACACACAGATTAGACAGGAAAGTAAGTAGGTAGGTAGACAGACACTCGACAAGTTTATAAATGTTATTCTAGAATTACACCTGGGGGCATTTTCCTCTTATGTTTTACTCTAGGTATTAAGCAACCACAGGTCATAGATGGTATACTAGGTTTAAGGATTTATATTAAAACTAGCAGTGTTCTTTATCTTTCCAGAGTTTGTGCTTAAAATAAGGTAGATAAAATAAAAAGAATGACTTTTAAAATAACTATAAAAGTATATTGATATTCATCAATAAAAAGGAATAAACTACTAATACATGCTATAACATGGAGCCTTAAAATCATTATGCTAAGTGAAAAAAGCCAGAAGCAAAGTGAGGCTCTCTATATGACGTGAACATAATGGCATAAAAATATTAGTTTGGTGCAAAAGTAATCACGGTTTTACTTTACTGAATTTTGCTGTTTGATACTGGAATACATTCTTAAATAAATATGGTTATATATTATACATCATTTTAACGCACATTTCTCCCTTTATGTTTTTTTTGCTGACTTCCTATTGTTGTTCAGTTGCTAACTCATGTCCAACTCTTTCCGACCCCATAGACTACAGCACGCCAGGCTTCCTTATCCCTCACCATCCCCCAGAGTTTGCTCAAATTCATGTACATTGAGTCAGTGATGCTCTCTAACCCTCTCATCCTCTGTTGCCCCCTTCTCTTCCTGCCCTCAATCTTTCCCAGCATCAGGGTCTTTTTCAATGAGTCAGCTCTTCTCATCAAGTAGTCAAAGTATTGGAGTTTCAGCTTCAGCATCAGTCCTTCCAATGAGTATTCAGGGTTGCTTTCATGTAGGACTGACTGGGTTGACTTATTACTTGCTGCTTATTGCATATTTATTTTAGACTGTGGAAATGATGTTAGACAAAAAGCAAATTTGAGTAATTTTCTTATTCAAGTTCAAATGGGTTGTAAAGCAGTGGAGACAACTTGCAACGACAACAACACATGTGGCCTAGGAACTGCTAACGGACATACAGTGCAGTGGTGGTTCAAGAAGTTTTGCAAAGGAGACAAAGCCTTGAAGATGAGGAGCGCAGTGGCATAAAAAACTCATGTAGGGACTGTAGTAAATACTCTGCCTAATGATTAAAAATTGGGCAACACCTGAATAGTCCTCTTTTTTGAGGAGACCTGTTGCAGATCATACACTGGGAGAAGAGAATTCACCCCAAGCTCTCTGTTAGCTGTTCTTCCACAGAGCCTTATATGGAGGTACAGATAATATACATGACTTAGACACATCATAATATTTAATAGATGATTTTGAAACAAGGCAGTTATCAACAAAAAGTGAGATCATTGCACACTACATACAAAATAAAATTTGAGGCAATACATCCTGTTTTAAAAACTATAAAATAATCTTAAAGAAAAAAATCTTTTTGCAGATCTTCTATGGGTAAGACTCACCAAACAAACAAATTATGACTCCACAAGCACTATAAACATTTATATTTCAAAAACTATCAGCACAAAACTAAAATGCTGGGGAAATCATCTATAACATTTATGATGAAAAAGAGCAAGAAGCTGCCAGAAATCACTGAAAAAGGACAACCAAACTGAAAAATACGGAACAGAATATATTTTTATTTTCTTAATTGATGTATGTGAAGTTGGGAGGGAAAGCAATATACTGAAGTAGAAGAAAATCTTAAAAATGCAGATAGAAATCAAAGTTTTTTGTAACTTAAAAGTAATTTTTGTGAGCCCAATATTAATAGAATCCATTAGACCTGTGATGGATATATAATATAATACATTATATAATATATTATATAATATAATGAAGTATTGCATTGATAGCCACTTAAAATATGAGTGTGTGTTAGTCCCTTAGTTGTGTCCGACTCTTTGTGACCCCATGGAATGCATCCCACCAGACTCCTCTGTCCATGGGATTCTCCAGGCAAGAATATGGAGTGGGTTGCCATTTCCTTCTCCACGGGATCTTCCTGCCCCAAGGATCAAACCTGGGTCTGTTGTATTGCAGGCAGATTCTTTACCATCTGAGCTATAGGGAAGTCCACTTAAAATATATTTGTAATAATTCTGAATAACCTTGCAAAGACCAACTGCCAATGATTGATACATGACAGTTCTAGCATATAAAGATGTTGACTGTATATATAACCAATACAATCTGAACAAGCCAGTTTTACCACATATGAAAACCATAAATTAAATACAAAATTTTTTTTTTAATTTTATTCAAGAATATAAACAAGGAGTGTATCACACTGTGTATCATAGGTCCTTAATAATGATCCCTAAAAAAGCCCGCTACAAGAGCATAAAAGTATGCATCAATATACTGCTGACATTCTATTGCTTCAAATTATATTTAAGTCGACTGCTTCAGCACTAGTACACATTTTCATTATAAAGCTGACAACTGTTGCTGCTATTTTCAAAGTCTGGAATGTTACCTCTTTTTCCTCTTCTATCAAAATCCAATATCCTTTAAAGTTCAGCTCAAAGGGCTACATCTCCTAGAAACTTTTCTCTGTTAGCATTAATCTCTGCATTCCTACTCTAAAAGCACCTTGTTATGCCTTTAATCACAGCATAATACAACTGTGCCTTGTATTAACTAGCTGATTACCTTTGGATCTCTCTCACTTATAAACTCTCTGAGAGTTATTTTATCTATGGACAACAATCTATTAGTCTCTGTCTTTAGACAACAACTAACTATAGTATAATGCTACACAAGCTAGCAAAGACATTTTCTAAGTGAATGAATAAAAGAATGTACCACAAGTTTCATGAAAGAATGAGAAAACACTGATATTATTATTCACTGAAATAATTAAAACTATAAACTCATGAAACATAGTAAGTGGGCTAATAATTTTTTAGAGGAAAAGGTTCTGAGAGACATCTTCCTAGGATATGGACAGGAAAGAGGTGATGCCACAAACCTCAAAGAAGTCATCTTGCATATAAGAAAGCAATCCATACAAAGGTTCAGTGACAGAATAAGAAAGATCTTTCTTCACCTTCACTCTCCAAGTGGAAACCTAAATATTTCCTACTGGCATGGACAGAATAGCCTGAAAACAGTGAAGAGAGGCTTAGCTCTTCTTTCCAAATCCTTAAAGAGATAAGTGATGACTAGCCGTGCTCTGGCTGCCCTCCCATCATGAAAGTAAGATAGCCAAGCAATTGAGAAGTCTCAACTCACTCAACTAGACATAATGCTTTAGCTCAAAAGAAATGGAAAACTCCATGCCTGCCCACAACCTTCATCTCATATAAAAGGTAAATCCACCATTCAGCTTTAAAATACACATTTAAAAAGTTTAGTATGTTTCACAATGTCGATTCTGTCCATTTTCAACAATAAAATAGACAACTAGAATTTTACAAATTGGGGAAAGACTAAAACCAAAGTGAAATCGTGAATAATTATAATTATTGTATTGTAATGATTGTCTAAACTGTAAATTTTAATTTATGGAGGGTGGAAAACAATTACGTAAATCTTTGAATGTCTCATGTCTAATATAACACCTGGCACATAGAAAGTTGTCAATGTTTTTTGAATAAATGCAAACGAGTGAACTGAAAAAAAAAAACCTATATATTTATTTTGTTTTAAATGCCATATATTAAGCCAATACATATGCTGTAGCTTTGATATTAACTGAATATTCAGATAAGTGAGTCTAAACATAACACAGATCAGGAGTTTCCAATCTGAAGCTCAAAGGAAGCAGGGAATGAATCTTTGATATTGTATGTTTAAGTCTTGACACATGCATATGTATTTTTCTAGAGCAGGTTCTACATAGCTGTCATCATACTTTCATAACATAAAGGTTGAAGACTACAAAACAGTCAAATGTCTAAAGATGCATTATCAATTGTAAAAAATTAAAAATATAATTATATTACACACAATTTATGTTACACCTGATGTTTTAATCTTTGATGAATCAGAAAAGCTCCTGGATTATATGGAGTACCAAAGAGTCATTAATCATTCAGTATTTAATAAATGCTTTTTCAATCATTTAAATGTAGAAAATGTCAGAATTTATTATACTTTGTGAAATTAAAAGCTACTAGCTATATCATCATTAATAGGCAACCAATATTACTCATGCAAAACAAAAATATTCAAAAAATTATGCGACATGACATTAATACAAAAATGGTTAAGAGATTTTCATAAGTGAAAACAGCATTTTTACAAAACCAAAACTAATAATCCAGAGTTAGCTAGAACGTTTAACAAAACAAGAAAAGATAAAGTCCTGGGGTTCTATATCCTAGTACTCTAACCTAAAAACTAAAAGTAAGTAAAATAGATAGGAGCTCTCAGAAATCCAATGTTGTAGATACAATGTTAGTAATTTGATTATACTGCTCAGGAAGGAGCTGCAACAGGTGTCCTTTTTCTAAGAAATTGAATAGAAGAAGTCCACTTCTAGACACACTGTAACATCCAAAACTGGTCAGTTTAACTAAGATGTTTTTTTCTGATATTGAGAATTTTTGATGGAAGGTGAGGTATGAAAATAATTTCACAACATAAAGCATTCCTGAGAAAACCCTGCAAGCCATAGGTGATGGGCCATACCACACGGCACAAAAAGGCTGAGACCTCTAGGGCCTCAAAGGTGGGGAGAGAATGGAAAAAGGAGAGGTAAACAATAAAAACAGATGATACGAATACTCTGACTATTCTCTCCCTTCCTCTGGGCTCAAATATTAGGAAGAATAAGCACAAACAAGAGTTCCCCCTACTCATCCCATTTGCTCTGTGAGCAGGGACTATATTAACCAAGCAAGCATCACTATACACTGTTAACAGATCTGGATGGAAATGATTTATGGCCTGCCTCTATCCACCTTACTTAGTAAGAACAGACAATAAGAACAGAGTAAAGGTGTCTCAAGTTTAAAGTAAGAATTAAGCTATTTCTTAAAATCTGAGACAAAGTTAAAAATAAATTCCTTTATACGTGTTATCTAAGAAAACATGCCCAATGTTATCTGTACAAGATGAAACACCACATACCTAGCTCTCTATATCCAGCTCTGTAACGTGAAAGTAACTGTAAGGTTTTCACAGGAGCTAACTGTTACAAATCTCAAAATCCCAAGAAGGTGACAATTACCTTTTCTTCCTACATGAAAGAGGCCATATTATGTACCCCAATGAGAGATTATCAAAATCATTTTTGATGATACCATGATCTTTTAATACATGGTGTTCTCATTATCCCTGAGATATTCTTGGTTTTCATGACATCTTATCACAAATGAGTAAGAGACTGAGTATCTGTAGTCCTTTTAACACAGGATTGATGAGACTTCTGCAAAAGCTGCAACTGCCCTGAGACTGAATACAAAGCTTAGGAAATAAAGCATGTGCAATGCTTTAAAACAAGATGGCAATGTGCCACAGGTCATGTGTAATCATTATCACAGAGGAGGAAAGTCTTCAAGAAAAGTTCCAGCCAAGTAGTAAGGATGCAAAATTGCACCTAATTGCCTCTAATGCACTGAATTGAACATTTATAAAGTGAATTTTAATGAAAAATTCTGGCTGATGATATGTAAGAGAATTTTTTTCCACCTACCTAAGTTTGAGTTGCATAAAAGTAACTTTCCTCCACATAACTATTTTGTACATTAAGATGTAATATTTAGGTTGTAGCCATGTATTTGTGAAATAAGGTTGCTTTATATCATACAAAAAAGGCACAGCTGTGGGTTATTCCTGTACATTTATTCTAGTACTTTTCAGTGGTAATACTAATGAAGTTGATCCTTTCCTGAACACAAAAATTAGAGCTTTCTGTCTGACTCTCCTGCAGCATGTTGAAGGATGAACGCTATCAAACAGAAATAAAAATGTAAGTGTAACTAAAATGAAAAGACAGATAGTTTGCAAATGCTACTATCTTGCTATTATCTTGCTTGTAAAGGTATCTCCCTATATCTTCAGACATATTTTAGAGTTTCAATGAATATATTCAGAAAAAAATTGATGACATTCATTTTAACTTAGTATCTCAGAAGAAACAGAGAAATATAGGGACTGGATATCTGAGAGACATATAAGATGCATAGAATATATAATAAACATATTATTATAGAGTTTCCCAGTGCTTTCATTATATACATGTGAATTAATAACACTGTCAGAAGAAAATGATTATGCTATATAAAATTAATGTTGAGTCATCACAGCTGTTTTAAAAACAGCTATCTTTTTATTTTCTAATTTCATTTCATGTTATTTTTTAACATAATATACTTGCTGATTAATTTACTATAAACTTTTAATGATAAGCAATTGCAACACACCAAGTGCAAAAAAGTTTTAAAATTATATCTTTTACCAAGTTAGAGGAACATTATTACCAATATGTCGCTTATTCCTACATTTGGCAGGCCAATGAAAGCCAGCAGGATAACACTCACCATCGGAAGAGGATCACAGTAACAGAATTCTCAGAATGAGCAATGTAAAATTCAGGGGGGAAAATTCAATGAGAAGAAAACTACTAAAGTGAAAGTATGCATGTGTATTTTGAACGGTATGATGGGGTATGGAATGTACTTTGCAAAAAGGTAAAGTTGAATGAAAATATTTGAGAAATTCAAACAAAAATTTCTCTGCTTCAACCTTAGGGTTTTTTTCCCCTCCTGCTAAAACAACAGAAATCAGGGTTTTCAATTAAACATCCCTTTGGGCTCTTTAAACTTAGTTACCTTCTATTTCAAAACTTCTTATCTCTAGATTTAATAGGCTACACATAATCATCTTCACATAAACTAAGTTGTACCTACACATTAACAAAATATTCGGACCACATGAAAATAAAATTTTCCTCCATCCAACAAAGCAAGGAGTAAACTTAGAGGCCATTTCATAATAAAATTTACGTATGTAATTTAATTAGGGCTTCCCAGGTAGCTCAGTAAAGAATCTGTCTACAATGCAGGAGACATGGGTTCAATCCTTGGGTCAGGAAGGTCCCCTGAGGAGGAAATGGAAACCCACTCCAGTATTCTCACCTAGGAAATCCCATGAACAGAGGAGCCTGGCAGGCTACAGTCCATGGAGTCACAAAAGAGTCAGATACAACTTAGTGACTAAACAACAATTTAATAAATTAAATCTTTAAAGAATATTAACTCACTAGGAACATCTTAGTGTTCTCAGCTTGAGCAGTTCTCAGTTGGCAGACACACAGTATATAAAGAAAATGTTTCATTACCACTACCCGTTTCATATTTTTACATCTTAAAATATGGCTACATCTTAAAACTGACAGTAAAGTATAGCTTTTATTAATAACACATAAAACAATGATGCATTTTACAAACTGTTGTTTAAAATTAGACTCAACAGAAAAATGTGAAATTTAATGCTGAACTGAATTAAACCAAGATGAAAGTGCACTGTCTGTTAAATACATTAACTCTCAGAAAACTGAAATTCAGGCTTTTTGAACACATTATTTTACATTAGTCTGTTTAAAAGTTTGCACTTTTTAATAGAATAGATTCAGTTCAGTTCAGTTCCTCAGTCGTGTCCGATTCTTTGCGACCCCATGAACCGCAGCACGCCAGGCCTCCCTGTCCATCACTAACTCCTGGATTCCACTCAAACCCATATCCATTGAGTTGGTGATGTCATCCAACCATCTCATCCTCTGTTGTCCCCTTCTCCTCCTGCCCTCAATCTTTCCCAGCATCACAGTTATTTTTCAAATGAGTCAGCTCTTTGCATCAGGTAGCCAAAGCGTTGGAGTTTCAGCTTCAACATCAGTCCTTCCAATGAACACTCAGGACTGATCTCCTTTAGGATGGACTGGTTGGATCTCCTTGCAGTCCAAGGAAATCTCAAGAGTCTTCTCCAACACCACAGTTCAAAAGCATCAATTCTTTGGTGCTCAGCTTTCTTCACAGTCCAACTCTCACATCCATACATGACCACTGGAAAAACCATAGCCTTGACTAGAAGGACCTTTGTTAGCAAAGTAATGTCTCTGCTTTTGAATATGTTGTCTAGATTGGTCATAACTTTCCTTCCAAGGAGAAAGAGTCTTTTAATTTCATGGCTGCAATCACCATCTGCAGTGATTTTGGAGCCCCCAAAAATAAAGTCTGACACTGTTTCCACTGTTTCGCCATCTATTTCCCATGAAGTGATGGGACCAGATGCCATGATCTTCATTTTCTGAATGTTGAGCTTTATGCCAGCATTTTCACTCTCCTCTTTCACTTTCATCAAGAGGCTTTTTAGTTCTTCTTCGCTTTCTGCCATAAGGGTGGTGTCATCTGCATATCTGAGGTTATTGATATTTCTCCCAGCAATCTTGATTCCAGCTTGTGCTTCATCCAGCCCAGTGTTTCTCATGATGTACTCTGCATATAAGTTAAATAAGCAGGGTGACAATATAGAGCCTTGACGTACTCCTTTTCCTATTTGGAACCAGTCTGTTGTTCCATGTCCAGTTCTAACTGTTGCTTCCTGATCTGCATATGGGTTTCTCAAGAGGCAGGTCAGGTGGTCTGGTATTCCCATCTCTTTCAGAATTTTCCACAGATTATTGTGAGCCACACAGTTAAAGGATTTGGCATAGTCAATAAAGCAGAAAGAGATGTTTTTCTGGAACTCTCTTGCTTTTTCGATGATTCACTGGATGTTGGCAATTTGATCTCTGGTTCCTCTGCCTTTTCTAACACCAGCTTGAACATCTGGAAATTCATGGTTCACATATTGCTGAAGCCTGGCTTGGAGAATTTGAGCATTACTTTACGAGAGTGTGAGATGAGTGCAATTGTGCGGTAGTTTGAGCACTCTTTGGCATTGCCTTTCTTTGGGATTGGAATGAAAACTGACCTTTTCCAGTCCTGTGGCCACTGCTAAGAATAGGTTATATCTTTTCAATTAACCTTAAAAACAACCCAAGTCTTTTGAATAGGGCCTTTAACCCTTTTACATTTAAAGAAGAACTTACTCTTGCCATTTTGCTAATTCTTTTTTGACTTGTAGCTCTTTTGATCCCTGTTTCCTCATATGATCTTCCTTTGTATTTCATTGTTTGTTTTTTTTTTTTTGTCATTAGATAAGGTCTGATTCCTTTCCCATTTTCTTTTGAGTATCATCCATAGATTATTTTCTTTTTGGTTAACACAAAATTTACATAAGACATTTTACAGTTAAAACTGTCTCAAGCTGATAAAAAATAAACTATCACACATAAAAACGCTACACTTTTACTCTTCCCAACACATACTCTAGATCACTGACATTACAACATTACAATGTTATTCTTTTATATTGTGTACCCACTAACATATATTTACAGATGGTTCTTTTTTATACATTTGTTATTTAACTTCTATACCAGAATTAAAATGATTTACAAATCATCATTACAGTATTACAGTATTCTGTAATTTGCTATATATTTACCTTTTCTATCTTATTCTTTCATATATACTTTCATATCCTGTCATATTACTGTTTAGCATCCTTTTAATTTCTTTATTCTTTAGAAACTAAAGACAACACTTATTTCATAAATAAAACTGGCCAAAAAAATCTGCATCAGTATTGTTTGACAATGACAAATCAGAATTGAGCCTGTTAGGCTTAGAGTACCGAAGGAGCTGTGTTGAAACCAATAAAGCAGATTCAGTCCATTAAAATCTTCACCCAATACCTACCAGTTCCTCTGCTTAAGTACGGAGGTTTAAAGAACTTCACGACACCATAGACATTCACAATCATGCCACCTTTAAGTTGATTCAGGGGTGTATATACATAATGTGTGGCTGGAGCCTAAAGAAAGACAGTGAATATATCAATATTATTAAGTATTTATTTAGATTTTAGAATCATGTTATGATCAATTTGTAAGTTAATAAATTGATCTGCATCTATTTCTTTGTGTCTAAAAAAAAAGGGAAATGCACAGCTTATAAAGGTTACGTATAAACTAGTTTTTCTTATAAATATCTTTGATTATTAATGTTGCAATCTGTATACAACTTTAAAAAAAAAGCAGTTTAAGAGATTTTAGTTCTACTTTTTAACCTTAACTAGAATCACTTCAAAACTTATGGCATATATTTGTTTTTCTTATACTGCTATGAAGATTTTACTAAGGCCTAAATAAAGACAGATTTGAATATAAATGATACAAAGACATTAAAATGGTAATAAAAGGAGAAAATATATGAAATAACTGTACATAAGTTTGGAAATAAAAGGGGAAGTGATTTACAGGGGTTAGGTAAACCATTTCTTAAAATCAGCAATAAAACAATAACCTAGGAGACCTCCCTGGGATGGAAGGCGGTTTTACCAATAGCTCTCCTCCACATCTGTAATGCCCCTAAGGAACAGGTTGGTCTTAGTCCTTATGAGATGCTATATGGGAGACCTTTTGTGTATGTCAGTGACCTCTTCCTAGGTTCAGAGGCTCAGACCTTCCAGTCTTATACCATGGCCATTGTGTACTTCCAACAAGATATACACTTGTGGGATGTCAACTAGGGCCCAAAAGATTCTAAACAGCTACCATTATATGCTCCAGGGACTCAAGTCCTGATTAAAGTCTGCAAAGATGGGTCCCAAAAGCTCAACTCCAGCCCACATGGAAGGGACCCTATGCTGTAATACTTTCTACCCCCGCAGCAGTCAAGGTACTCAGACACAACTCCTGGATTCACTACTCATGAGTCAAGCCATGGAAAAAAACAGAAGAGGACACTCAATATACCTGTGAGCCCCTGGGAGATCTCAGACACCTATTCAGGACTACAGATGAGTGCCATTCCAATGAACACTCCCAAAATTAAGTTTCCAGGGATAAGGTTTCTCAGGACAGTTCTAAAGAGCAAACAGCTTGGCAGGGGCTGTACTCCAAAATAGACATGAGATAGATCTCCTGATCCCTGAACAGGGAGGGGCTTGAGTCATATTGAATGAGACATGTTGTTTCTGGGTAAATACCTCCAGGTAAGATAATAAAGTAATGCTCAAAATTCTCCAAGCCAGGCTTCAGCAATGCATGAACCATGAACTTCCCGATGCTTAAGCTGGTTTTAGAAAAGGCAGAGGAACTAGAGATCAAATTGCCAACATCCACTGGATCATTGAAAAAGCAAGAAAGTTCCAGAAAAACATCTATTTCTGCTTTATTGACTATGCCAAAGCCTTTGACTGTGTGGATCACAATAAACTGTAGAAAATTCTGAAAGAAATGGGAATACCAGACCACCTGACCTGCCTCTTGAGAAACCGATATGCAGGTCAGGAAGCAACAGTTAGAACTGGACATGGAACAACAGACTGGTTCCAAATAGGAAAAGGAGTACATCAAGGCTGCATATTGTCACCCTGCTTATTTAACTTCTATGCAGAGTACATCATGAGAAAATGCTGGGCTGGAAGAAGCACAAGCTGGAATCAAGATTGCCGGGAGAAATATCAATAACCTCAGATATGCAGATGATACCACCTTTATGGCAGAAAGTGAAGAGGAACTAAAAAGCCTCTTGATGAAAGTGAAAGAGGAGAGTGAAAATGTTGGCGTAAAGCTCAACCTTCAGAAAACGAAGATCATGGCATCTGGTCCCATCACTTCATGGCAAATAGATGGGGAAACAGTGGGAACAGTGTCAGACTTTATTTTTTTGGACTCCAAAATCACTGCAGATGGTGATTGCAGCCATGAAATTAAAAGACGCTTTCTCCTTGGAAGGAAAGTTATGACCAACCTAGAGAGTATATTGAAAAGAAGAGATATTACTTTGCAAACAAAGGTCCATCTAGTCAAGGCTATGGTTTTTCCAGTGGTCATGTATGGATGTGAGAGTTGGACTGTCAAGAAAGCTGAGCACCAAAAATTGATGCTTTTGAACTGTGGTGTTGGAGAAGACTCTTGAGATTTCCTTGGACTGTAAGGAGATTCAACCAGTCCATCCTAAAGGAGATCAGTCCTGGGTGTTCATTGGAAGGACTGATGCTGAGGCTGAAACTCCAATACTTCGGCCACCTCATGCGAAGAGCTGACTCATGGAAAGACCCTGATGCTGGAAGGGATTAGGGGCAGGAGGAGAAGGGGTCGACAGATGATGATGGCATCACTGACTCGATGGACATGTGTCTGAGTGAACTCTGGGAGTTGGTGATGGACAGGGAGGCCTGGTGTGCCGTGATTCATGAGGTCGCAAAGAGTCGGACACGACTGAGCGAGTGAACTGAACTGAAGTTAAAGAAAATCTTACAGTACTCAAAAAAAAAATTCAGATCCTACAGGATCTCAAAGAATGAGCAGAAGAATTCTAGGGGTTGCTACAATCTCTCTTTGGAGGATCCTTCTCCTGGCGATGGGGAATTTGGAGTTGGCTAATACCCCTATTAATCATTGTTATCACCATATTGATGGTGCTTATGATTGCTCCATGTAGTATCAATTGTCTAACCCGTTTTGTCTCTGCCCAGGTCAACAAGCTACAACATTCAGTGCCAGTTCAACAAGGATATATAAAACTAGAGCCGACCATTGAAAATATCACTCACCCTTAGATGGACACTGCTATAAGGACTCTGAGGCTTGAAACTAGCAAGAAGGGGAGGCCCAATGCCCCTCCCCATCCCAGTTCAGCAGGAAGTAGCCAGAGAGACCTCAACACCCCTATTCCCAAAGAATTGGGCCTCCCATCTTGAGTCTCTTGAGGGAGGAATGTTAGGTAGTTAGAATAGGAAAACGGAGTCCAGAATGGTGGTGGCTAACTGAGAAAGAAAGGAAAAAGCCCACAAAAATAGAACAAAGGAAGGCCTGAGGAGTGGAGTGAGAACCTCAGGTGAAACAAGCAGCCCTCCTGGCTAGCCCAATTTACATAGGGCAGGCTCAGGGGGAGGAGAAAAGAAAAACAAATAAAACGAGGAGCCAAAATTGAGACTCTCTCTCTCTTCTCTGTGCTTCTTTTGGGTTGGCCCACCCTCATGCCTCGAGGATGTACTTTCCTTTGTTTGCCAAATAAAACTGAGCTGTAACCAAGCAGTAACACTGAGCTGTAATAACACTTGTCCGTCCGTTGCTTCAAATTTTTGCTGCGGCAAGACAGAACCGAGGAAATTACAAACACTATTAGTCAAACAATCCTGAAAAGGGCTCTGTCACCTGGCTCTGTCACCCACCAATCTCACTCCCAACTGAAATAAGGTTACCTATCATACTAACAGTTAAAATTTTAAAAATCAAATCAAAATGAATTGGTTTTTTCAAGAAGGCTCAGGTCAAACACAGGAAGGACAGAGCTTGCTTAGAAATCTCATCAAAACATGATATAAAAAAATGAAAGAAAAATAATGGTCAGCATATAGAACAGGAAGACCTGAGAGGAGCTCAGCTCCCAAAACAACAGATCAAATAAATTATCTTAAGAAACATCTCCCCAATGTAGAGATGAAGAGGAAGGCCAGCACAGCTCAAAGACCCTAACCATTATGGTCTTCCAAATAACATACTTGTTAATTCACAACTAGCAATAAACTTCTTGACAGTAATTTGGTTCTCAATGTAAGTAAAACATATGTATATGTGTGTATAGCAGCTAAATTATATGCTACTATTTCAGAATACCTGAGCTTCCTGAAAAACCATTTTTCCTAAGTTCAGAGGCTTTCATTTACTTCTGCCTTATTTACAGGTGCATGGATGAATCAAATATTTGAACTTGACCTATTTATAACAATTTTAAAAATACTAATATCAGAGTTAATTGATATTTTTAAAAAAGTATAATCCTCTTATTGGTTATTGTTTCCCTAAATAACAAATTTATATTATACTATTATGGTAGTATTCAGAATTTAAAGCCTATACCCTGAAGTTACTGTTAACTAGAAACAAAGTTGACCAACTCTGTCCAATAGAAAGTAAAGGTTTAAGAACAGGTAGAACATAAACTTTATATTAAACTTTATCAACATATTACCTTCATTCTAGTTTCACTCAGCTATAAGTAGTTTACTTGAAAAAATGGGAACCTTTTCATTGCTATGAGACAACAATATTTTTTAAAATATTGAAAAAATGATTGTAAAAGAAAAGCAAAATGTGTCAGAAGTGTAAAAAACTTTTTTTTACTGAAAATTACATAATTTATCAAATCACAGTTTAGTGCATAATAATCAGTTTTAAACATAAGCTGATGAAAAGCAAAAGAAATGACTGCTTAAGATTTAGAAGCAGCAAAAATCCTAGTGTCTTCACACAATAAAACTTTTTTTTCCACTTTAATTTTCTTGTGCACATAACTTTTGCAAAATTTTTGCAAATATTCCAGGTAACAGACAAACCAAATATTAATTATTATGCAAATATATAACTCAAATGTAATATCATTGTGTATTAAAAAAACAGAGATTATGTTTTCCCACTGTACTGATACTATTTCAAACTTTATAGCTAGCTATAAAGTTGCCTGAATACATATTTGTATGTATATATATATGTATGTGTGTGTGGGAGCGTGTACATTTCTAAATTAAAATGAACATCATCTTACCAAAGACATTGATTCTGTAGAACAATCTCTTACAGATTTAACATAAACCTGAAAAAAACAAGAGGATTTATTTGTATCCAAACATGTGCAATGTGATTACAGATGTTTACTGTATTAAACCTACAATCTTAATTTAAAATATTAAAGTTCACTAGAATGGCATAAAGCTTACAAATGAACAGTGACAGTTACAAAATTGTCTAAGCTAAGCTTCAGTTTAATTCATTAATTTTAATATCATAGGACCACACTGGTCTATATAATGCCCTGTTCAGATAAACAGAATACAAAACAGGTAGATGTTGGCCTGCAGGCACATGGCTTGACCCAATTTTGCCTCTCTGCCTGACAGCCTTGACCAAACAGGTAGTCTTCAACTGTGTGTGTGTGTGTATGTGTGTGTGTATGGCGGTGGCAGTGGTGGGGGGAGGTGGTGAAGAGAGAGGGAGAGGATGAACACCTTTGTGTGTGTGTGTGTGTGTTTATGGGGTGGGGGGTAAAGAGAGAGGGAGAGGATGATCATAAAGAATGAAACAGGAGGAAATATCAACCAGGAAAAATATCAACAACCTCAGATATGCAGATGATACCACTCTAGTGGCAGAAAGCAAAGAGAAACTAAAGCCCCGCTTCTGCTGCTGCTGCTAAGTCACTTCAGTCATGTCCAACTCTGTGCGATCCCATAGGTGGCAGCCCACCAGGCTCCTCCATCCCTGGGATTCTCCAGGCAAGAACACTGGCGTGGGTTGCCATTTCCTTCTCCAATGCATGAAAGTGAAAAGTTAAAGTGAAGTCGCTCAGGCGTGTTCGACTCTTAGCGACCCCATGGACTGCAGCCTACCAGGCTCCTCCGTCCATGGGATTTTCCAGGCAAGAGTACTGGAGTGGGGTGCCATTGCCGCTAGGTAAGGATAAAAGTGGAGAGTGAAAAAGCTAGCTTGAAACTCAAAATTCAAAAATCTAAGATCATGGCATCTGGTCCCATCACTTGATGGCAAATATTAGGTTGGTGCAAAAGTAATTGCAGTTTTGCATTGCTGATTTTTGCTGTTTGATACTGGAATACATTATTAAATAAATGTGTTTGTGTCATACATCATTTTAATGTGCATTTTTAACTGTGGTTTTGCTAATGACTTATTATTTGGTATTTATTTTATATTTATTTTAGAATATAGAAATAATGTTAGACAAAAAGAAAAATTCAAGCAACTTTTTTATTCGAGTTCAAAATGGGTCACAAAGCAGAGGAGACAACTTTCAACATCAACAACACATTTGGCCTAGGAACTGCTAACTGCTAACAAACAGTGCAATATGTTAGCAGTGGTTCAATAAGTTTTGCAAAGGAGACAAGAGCCTTGATGATGAGGAGCATAGAGGCTAGCGGTCAGAAGTTGACAACTGAGAGCAATCATAGAAGCTGATCCTCTTATAACTACACAAGAAATTGTCAAAGAACTCAATGTTGTTCATGCTACAGTCATTTGGCCTTTGAAGTAAATTGGAAAGGTGAAAAAGATCAATAAGGGGTGCCTTATGAGCTGAATGAAAAATCAAAAAGATCATTGTTTTGAAGTGTCATTTTCTCCTATTCGACACAATAACAATGAACCATGTTTTAATTGGATTGTGACGTGTAACGAAAAGTGGATTTTATATGACGACCAGTGATGAGCAGCTCTGTGATTGGACCAAGAAACTCCAAAGCACTTACCACAGCCAAACTTGCACCAAAAAAAGGTTGTGGTCACTGTTTGGTGGTCTGCTGCTGGTCTGATCCACTACAGCTTTCTGAATCCCAGCAAAACCATTACAACTGAGAAGTATGTTCAGCCAATCCATGAGATGCATGAAAAACTGCAAAGCCTACAGCCAGCACTGCTCAACAGAAAGGTTCCAATTCTTCTCCACAATACCTGACTGCACCAGCACTTCAAAAGTTGAACAAACTTTTGTTTGTTCAACAAACAAAACAAAGCTATGAAGCTTTGCCTCATCTGCCATATCCAACTGACTACCACTTCTTCAAGCATCTCGACAACTTTTTGCAGGAAAATGCTTCCACAATGAGCAGGAGGCAGAAAATGCTTTCCAAGAGTTCATCGAATCCTGAAGCACAGATTTTTATGCTACAGGAATAAAGAGACTTATTTCTTATTGGCAAAAATATGTTGATTGTAATTATTCCTATTTTGATTAATAAAGATGTGTTTGAGTCTAGTTATTATGATTTAAAATTCACAGTCCAAAACTGCAATTACTTTTGAACCAATCTAACAGAAGGGGAAAAAGTGGAAGTAGTGACAGATCTTATTTTCTTGGGCTACAAAATCACTGCGGATGGTGACTGTAGCCACAAAATTAAAAGATGCTTGCTCCTTGGAAGGAAAGCTATGACAAACCTAGATAGTGTATTAAAAAGCAGAGACATCACTTTGCCAACAGAGGTCTGTTTAGTCAAAGCTATGGTTTTACCAGCAGTCATATATGGATATGAGAATTGGACCATAAAAAAGGTTAAGCACCAAAGAATTGATGATTTTGAACTGTGGTGCTGGAGAAGACTGTCCAGAGTCCCTTGGATAGCAAGGACATCAAACCAGGTAATCCTAAAGGAAATCAATCCTGAATATTCATTGGAAAAGTTGATACTGAAGCTGTGATCACCTGATGTGAAGATCAGGAAGCTCATTGGAAAAGATCTTGATTCCAGGAAAGATTGAAGGCAAAAGAAGAGGCAAACTCTGCGAGACACTAGAGAAAGGAGGAGACTGGAGTGCTGCAGTCCATAGGGTTGCAAAGAGTTGGACAAGATTCAGCGACTGAACAACAACAACAGGAGGAAATCAGTTTTATCTAAAAAGGGCATCTGATTAATTTAAGGCAAAATCAAGCAGACCATCAAAAGAGGATGACAGTACAATTGCAAAGAATAGGATCAGGTTTAAAGTGCCTGTGAAGTTTTAAGAATTTCATTAACAAATTACATATCTTTAAGGGATATTATGTTTAGAAATGACATCATTCTACTGTTTAGAAATGACATCATTCTCATGTTTAGAAATGACGTCATTCTCATGTTTAGAAATGGTGTCCTTCTCATGTTTAGAAATGGCGTCATTCTCATGTTTAGAAATGGCGTCACTCTAAACATAAAGCTAAGAAACGGATTTCTATTTTCTAAACTTAAAATATTTAATTATAATAATTCAATCAGACAAAATAGTTTATCTGCAGATGTACAGAAATACTTCTTTTCCATCACTTTAGCTCATTAAAATCATAAAATGATTAGACTAAAAAAGTTGCACACTTACATAAACAGTTGATTTGAAGTTCTCAGATGCTTTCAAAAATAAGCAATGTTTACCATCCCTGCTTGGAGATGAAGATGCTGACAAAACAACAAATCCAGCCACTGCAATGGTGTCCTATATAGAATAAAATAATTTAAAACCATCAATATAACATAATTCTGAAAGCCACATAGATTTTGATTATTACTATGTAAAAGAGGAAATCATTTCTGTAAAATGGAAAACATGTTTCCCTAAACTTACTTCATGTTTTCTGACTCTAAGATTTAGAATACCATCTCCTACAAAAATGGGTATCAGTAATGTAGGCATAGACAAGTACAATGCCTCTCTTAATGGACCAGGAAAACACTAATTAAATTACGTAGAGATTTTTATTTATCAAATAGAGCAACAAAAATGAATGTTTATCTCACTTTATGTGCATAAACTTACATAAATACAATGAAGAGATAGAGATGAGCCAACAGTACTAAGAATGGATATTAAATGAAACTAAATTGCAAGAGAGACTACATGGAGAAACACATGTCATTAGTGCAAAAACTCCATACTGTTATAAAACTAACTTGTATAAAGATACAAGGTAGAAGACATTAATAAGAAATTTCCATTTATATACTAATAAGAACAAAGATATCTTCTTTCCACTCAGGTTTATAATAGTAATAAGTCAATCTCGATTTATTCCTGCCTCTCTCATTTTTTAGTTAAATCTCCCTGTTTTATTTCCCAAATAGTGGAACATCCATATTTAATGTATTTTGTCTTGCTCTATTATAAAAATATATGTATATATTTTCTTACCTTACTCTTCTAATTTTAACACCAAAACCTTAAGATATATAGAAATCATTGAGCATTAGGCAGTTTCCTTCGATAATTTTAATCTCTACCAAAAAGAAGTCTTCTGCATTACTGATTTTTTATTTGCAAGCGTATAGTGTCAATTCCCAGGATTCTCTATTTAGATCCATTAACTGGGCCATGAGCACCTTGAAGACAAAGTGGTGTCTTATTCTGCTTTGTATTTAGAGGGCTTGGCACAAAGTAGGCCCTCCATAAACTATCCATGAATCAAAGGAAGGATCATAAAATGTCTTTCTAAAATCTCTGGCTCTTTCTAGATATTTTAGCTGTGCGAATTTCTCCATTTTATTTTCTTCAAGTGAGACTGAAAACATAATTGTGTCTGTGCTGCTAATGCTATAGTTAAATGGGAGAAAATTTTCCTTCCCACTGAAGATTTTCCATTATCCTGTTTTAGGGAGCTCTAAAGACTCCTTCAGGAATAAATTACTTTTATAACTAAAAAATATGAAATTTTTTCCAATGTACCTAAGAACAGTATACTCTGATTTAAATGAAAACTTAATATTTTAGTCAAAGATGTGAAGTTGTTTAATCAAACTAACACAAGAAAATAAACAGAAGTAGGGAAGTCACTGGTTTGTCAGTTCTACATTCTCTTCAAAATACAAAAAATAAACTATCTCATGTTATTTTCTATCTTACTTTAAAATGTCTTAAACATAAAGATATATACTAAATGAGTGTTAGGGGTAGAGATGCACATTTTTCTATTTTTCTGGGTAAACTAAACTTTTAAAGAATAAATATTTCTTTTATGATGGCAAAAAATTTTAAATAAAGAGATAAATTATTAAAAGCAGGACATAAGTATTCATAATAAAACTTTTTCCAAGTGTATTCTATTTTAACATTAGAAACACAACTCAAAAAAGTTACCACTTTTCTAGCATATAATCAACAAAATGGAAATTACCAAAAATAATCTAAGAAAGGAAAAATAACATGTCTAATTTATTGTACATTTTTTTTTTATTTTTAATTTTCATTGGAGTATAGTTGATTTACAATGTATTAGTTTCAGGTGTACAGCAAAGTTAATCTGTTATACATATACATATATTCCCTCTTTTGGGGCTATTTTACCATATATCACATTACAGAGTCCTGAGTGCTATACAGAGTGCTGTGCTATACAGTAGGTCCTTAAAGTTATCTATTTTACATACAGCAATGTGTATATGTCCATCCCAATCTCCCAATTTATCTCTCCCCTATATATATATATATTTATATTATAAACATGTGTGTCATGTGTTCAGTCGCTTTAGTCGTGTCAGACTCTTTACGACCCATGGACTGTAACACACCAATCTCCTCTGTCATTGGGATTCTCCAGGCAAGAATACTGGAGCGGGTTGCCATTCCTTCTTTCAGGAGATCCTCCCGGGATCAAACCCACATCTCCTGAATTGCAGACAGGTTCTTTACTGCTGAGCCACGCAGGAAGCCCTATAAACATGAATTTGTTTAATTTACACATATAAATTGCACTGAAGGGGCTTGGTGATCTCATCCCAACTGAATTTGCCTGTTTTATCTCCAGATACTGCCATTCAATACTGCATAAATCATATTCTCTTAAATATCTAGTGCTTTTCCACATACATTTTTGGAATATTCTGAGCCCCCACTAATAATAAATAGCATTTTTCTCTTCTGCACATATCTGATCCTATCTATCTTTGAAAATCTAGGCTGTAAATGTTTCTTCCCTGTGAGGTTTATCTTAGATTGTATCCCAAAGAAGGGAGAAGGAAAAATAATTCTTTCTTCTTCTATACTCTCCTATACATCATTTTAATATTTTTTTATATTCTGTGTTATTTATAAACTTTCTTAATATTTTTCTGCCCTTAAAACTCTGTCAGATCCTTGGGACGAGGAATGTCTTATCCATATGGCTATCTCATACAAGTGACTGGTGGAAGTTGCTGTTCATAATCAGTGGTCAATAAATATGTGCTGAATAAATTAATCAGTACTGGTAAAAACAGAAATATTGAACTTCACAAAGAGAAAAATAAGTGGCCTAGGATTCATATTTAATGATTTATTAATCATAATGGCTCTCAAATTAATTCAAATACACAGAGGATAAGAAAGATAAATATACAATAGGCTGTTTTAGTTTGTATAAACATTCACTAGACTAAGTTGAAAATGAGATTTAATATACATTGTTCTAAGTTTCTGAGAAGAGCATACTGAAGCCATTCAAACAAGAATGGGAAATACACAGTTTAGTAGTGAGACTACAGTATTCTGATATATCAGAGTTGGGTACCTATCTCAGTCTACTGAAACCAGAAATAGGAAATCAGCCTGAGAGGTATAACTGTGCTACTAAAAATGATAAGGTTTTAATCGCTATCATTGCATCAATGTTATAAAAGTGAAAAAACATGAAATGAAATCTTTGAACTAACTCAGAATACTCAGGAATCACAAAGGGGTCATTTCCCTTTTGTTACAGTGCCTTAGACTGAGTCCTCGTCATTAAACAATTTTTAGTTTAGTCAAAATAAATATTTATAACCACAAATCAGTCTCCGAGATAATGAAATCAGGACACATCTTTTTAACATAAGTATTCTTTAAAAATGAACAATTAAAAAGAAAAAAAAAAATCAGGCAACTTACTTGCATATAAACAAACATGGTTTTTACATGCTAATATTTCCTAATGATGAACACAATCAGTGGTGCAATAGGAAGCAAATCAATAGATATCAAACATGTAAATCACAAAACTAGTGTATTAATTTGCTAATTTTAATGGATAATACATTAAAATTTCTCATGACTGAGCAGGAAAAGGGCAGAGAAAATATGAAGCAACTGATAATCCAAAAAGAAAGATTTATCTGACTTTACCAAGCACTAAAGTAATTTTTACTATACGGAACTTGCAAATATTGTTAGGTTATTACACCTTAGAACACTGCTAAAGAGTGAAAGGGTACAGGGATAAGTCAGGCACCTGATGTCACTGATAGTACAGTGACTGACAGAAAATATTTCTCTAACATAAGAAATGTATTTCATGGGTATTACTAGCATCTATTGGATCGTGTAACACCAAGGACATAATTGGAAGTAATACATGCAATATTAGCATGAAAAGCAAAATCTTTAAGTGGTCTCAAATCATTTTATGATCTGATACCCCCACCACAGTCCAACAGTCATATTTTGTGTGACTAACTATGGAATTCTGCCTTCCCATAATTCCTGAGCATTCCAGGGTCCTCATGCAGGGATGATCTACTCTCCTAGTACCCCTGTGCTCATTCTTCCTGCGATTTTTCTTATTCTGTTACTCAATCTTCTCAGTACACATCACATCTGGATAAAATAATTAATTACATAATAGTTGTTTAATTCCACTTTTCTCCACTGAAAATTACTGCATGATGGCAAGGTTCATAACTGTCTTAATCAGTGAAGATTTTTCAGACATCAAGCATAGAAGACAAAAAACATTCAACAAATCTTCAGACAACTCAATGAACACTGAAACATATGAATATACACATGAAACATACACACATATTATATAAAATAAACCTTCATTAAATCTTAACATAAACTATACAACTACCACAAAACTTACTTCATAGAAACCTGGCATTTTAGAATTGCAAAGGACCTTAGAAATCATATAATCAAGTACATCTTCACTTTTCAGATAAGAAAATAAGGGCCAGAGAGGATAAATGAGCAGTCTGTGGTCACATACAGCTAATTATTGTAGAACAAGACAAGAATCCAGATCTCTGATTTCCAGGTACTACTCTACCTGCCCTTTCAAAACTAAATCTTACAGGGGTGGAAAAAAAATATATTAACAAACGTCTATAATTTTGTCAGTTTTGTGGTAAGATCTTTGAAAAAAAATTTTTAAGTACTTTGAAAAAGTTGTATTTTATATCTACATATTAATGTTAAAACTTTCTTTAAACGAAAGCTAAAACTGAAAAAAATGCCTCAGATGAATGGAGTTTCAATCAGAGCATTCGTACTCTTGCAAATGTGCCATTAATCTAGCAAACATGTTTTAGGACTGCTGTACTTAAACACAGAGCTAAGCTTAAGAAAACAAGTGACGAAGAATGGTATAAGAACTGTAGTATAAAGTTGATCCTTTTATGCAAAAAGTTTTACCTTTGATTTGCAACAATCTTTACCCTAGACACTAAAAACTCTAAAATAAATAGCCTAATTAGACCTCTTAGATGATTAGCATTCATGATTTTAAATGCAGAAAGAATTTAAACTAAATTGTGACCTCAATCTTCTCACCATTATATTTTAAAAAGGAGAAACTTTGACTTACCATTATCAATATCCTGTTACCAG
This sequence comes from Bubalus bubalis, assembly GCF_019923935.1. NCBI lineage: Eukaryota > Metazoa > Chordata > Mammalia > Artiodactyla > Bovidae > Bubalus > Bubalus bubalis. The sequence goes on from NC_059164.1 coordinate 88,724,519, forward strand.
ACAAGTACTAATTAGTTGTATGCTACCACTGCTGAGTCACTTCAGTCGTGTCCAACTTTCTGCAACCCCATAGACGGCAGCCCACCAGGATGCCCCATCCCTGGGATTCTCCAGGCAAGAACACTGGAGTGGGTTGCCATTTCCTTCTCCAACGCATGAAAGTGAAAAGTGAAAGTGAAGTCATGTCTGACCCTCAGCGACCCCATGGACTGCAGCCTTCCAGGCTCCTCCATCCATGGGATTTTCCAGGCAAGAGTACTGGAGCGGGGTGCCATTGCCTTCTCCGAATTAGTTGTGTAGTTCTATCCTATTTTAATGAATACCTACTTAAAATATATTTCAATAGCAGAAAACACCTTTCATATCAGTTAGGAAAAATACTAATATCTAATATATCACACATGTTTTATAGAATGCATACATGCTAATTCATTTTATTATAAACTTTTTATATTGCTTTTCAAATAAGAATAAATACAAGAATTTTAAAGATAAAGATAAAAATGTATTTAAAATATAAGCAAATAGATCCCTAATATTCAATACCATGTATTTATTTTTTAAAACACTTCTCTAAGATGTTCAAGATATGTTGTGAAATAAAGCAATTTACAAAACATGGATAGTATGATGTCATTTGATAACGCACATATGAGTTTACATATACATATATATACACATACATATGTAAGTATACATATATACATACATATATAACACTGGAAGGATACCAAAAAAATGGCATAGCAGTGGTATTATCTAATAATGGGAGTAAGTGATGGGAGTGAAACTTTCCCTGTTAAACACCTACTAAGTATTCTCACTTTCATTCCCCTCTCTCTCCCTCTCATCATTTCTGAAGAATATCTTTCTTAAAAAAAGACATGATTTGGTGTCTTATGAAACACTGAATTCTTAGTAATTCAGAATTGTCATCATAAATATTAATTATTTAAACAAAGCTGAAATAACATCATGCCTTTAAGGGCAAGAATACTAATAAGGAATAACAGTAAGAACAGGCCTCTACTGGAGCCAGTCATAGAAGTGCCTCATTAAAATAGCTATACAGAGATACTGATTTTTACCCTACCTAAACAACCTCAAGCAGATTTAATTGTGTGTGTGATACACTAGCTTTATAAACTTTTATTTCCTAGTCTACTTTCCTGATAAGGCTGTCAGGTGGTACATTTTTTTTAGTATACTTGCCTCCAGAACTTCACAGTGCCATACCAACTGTTAAAACTATATCACAATCAAAGATGTTTAAATTGCATCAAAAGTCACTCTGGTTACTATTGTGAGAGAAAACAGCCTAATGAACTATCCTAGGAGTTTTATAACATGAACTGCATGGCAACTATTTGCTTTCCTCAAGTTTTAAAGTAAGATTTTAAGATACACCACTGATTGAATAATAACTGTTCACTGAGGAAAAAATAAATGACTACGTTCTTTTCTTTGTTCCAATTAAAAATTAAGGAAAAAAATTAACTCATTTACCACCTCTTCACAGAAACTTAGCAAGAAGAGAACATAGGCAAAACATTCTCTGACACAAATAGTAGCAATGTTTTCTCACGTCAGTCTCCAAACTCCAAACACAAAACACGTATACAACTAATCAATTCTATGTCAAGTCAACAAGTGCCTTATTAGTTTTCATCTTTACAGTTTCTGAATTACTGTTAAGCTCTCACTGATTCCTCTACCTTAAATCTCTTCCTGGTAGAAGAAAATAAATTGAAAAATAATCTGGGAGATAACCAGGGAAACTGGAACAGACTTGATATTTTATATATATATATAAATTATTGTAGGCATAATGATGAAATTGTGCTTATGCATGTATACAAATACATAGGAAAAGAGAAATATACATAGATGTGTGTGTGTGTCTGTGTGTATATACATGACTGCGCCGATGATGTCATGATTTATAAAAGTTGATGTTAACATTTCAGTAGTTTAATTATATTGTGTATGTATTCATTTGTGTATACACATAAACACATACATACATATACATATATACATAATTTTAGGACGCTTTCTCTTTTATATGCTGAAATTTTTAGGGTTTAAATTATATAACTCCTGCTATTTGCCTCAAAATAATCTGTGGCAGTAAAATGAGTAGATGAAATGGATGAAATAAGAGCCTAAATACTGATTACTGCTGAAGTTAGATGTTCAGAATATGGACAGTATTTATTCAATTCTTACCACTTATACATGTGTTTGAAATTTTTCATAATAAAAATTTTAAAGACTAACAGGTAAAATGTTCCACTAAAAATTCTGTGCCTACTGTTTGATGTTTTTCCCCAAATCCTCCAGGCAGATTCATGCCCAGTTTATTGAGGTTGCTACCCCAGTTCTATTGCAGTCACCACCATTAAAGATTTCCAATAGACTAGAGAGAGTGGACACCATAAGGTCAAGCACTGTCTCTTATTCATTTTGGTTTCTTTAGAGCCTAGCACAAAGTCAAGCAAAATGTCAGCCCTTAATAAATGTTTACTGAACCTAAATGAATGTAAATAAAAAAAGAGACAGAGTACAGACAATCTCATCTGACTTTGTTGTTTTGCAGAAACCATTGTTTTTCCCCGTATCATTTACTTGTTAGTAACAACCTTAAATCAACCATATATCTAATATTTCTGTAGCATCATTTTAGAAGTACTTTCTAATACTAAACAATTTATCTGGAGACATCTATGACTCAGTAATTTTTATAGCTATATGCTTCAATATTAGTTAATTGCCAAAACTGGTTCTACAAATATCCAGAGAATCACTAATTAACATCAAAGATGTCATATGATTCTTATTAAAAAACAATTTTAAATCATTTTAATACACATGCAGAAAAAAAATCTGTAGTATACACCAGAGAGTAATTTCTGTAGATGTGCTGTCCAATACAGTAAAAACTAACCATATGTGGCTATTTAATTAAAATGATACAAAGTTTAAAATTCAGTTCCTCAAGCCATATTTTAAGTGCTCATTGGCCAAATAAGACAAGTAGCTACCATATTGAGAACACAGATCTAGAACATTTCCAGCATAGCAAACAGATCTATTGGATGGTAGAACTGTTTTTGGTGTGTCTATCTTGTACCCTACAACATTTCTAAATTCATATATTAGCCCTCTCAGCTTTTTTTTTTTTTTTTTTTTTTTTTGATTTTTAAAGATTTTATATATATTGGATCAGGTCATCTGAGAAGACTTGTTCAGTCGCTCAGTCATTTCTGACTCTGCGACCCCACAGACTGCAGCATGCCAGGCTTCCCTATCCTTCATTTTCTCCCTGAGTTTGTTCAAGCTCATGTTCATTGAGTCAAGGATGCCATCCAACCATCTTATCCTCTATCACCCTCTTCTCTTGCCCTCAATCTTTCCCAGCATCAGGGTCTTTTCCAATTAGTTGGCTCTTCACATCAGGTAGCTGAAGTACTGAAGCTTCAGCGTCAATCCATGCAATGAATATTCAGAGTTGATTTCCTATAGGATTGATTGGTGTGATCTCCTTGCTGTTCAAAGGACTCTCAAGGGTCTTCTCCGGCACCACAGTTTTAAAGCATCAATTCTTCAGTGCTCAGCCTTCTTTATGGTCCAACTCTCACATCCATACATGACTAGTGAAAAACCATAGCTTTGATTATATATGGACCTTTGTCAGCAAAGTGATGTCTGTTATTTAATATGCTGTCTAGGTTTGTCATAGCTTTTCTTCCAAGGAGCAAGCATCTTTTTTAATTTCATCGCTGCAGTCAGTGTCTGCAGTAATTTTCAAGCCCAAGAAAATAAAGTCCGTCACTGTTTCCATTGCTTCCCCATCTATTTGCCATGAAATGATGGGACCAGATATTATGGTCTTCATTTTTTGAATATTTAGTTTTAATCCAGCTTTTTCACTCTCCTCTTTCACCTCCATCAAAATGTTCCTTAGTCCCTCTTCGCTTTCTACCATTAGAGTGGTGTCATTTGCATACCTGAGGTTACTGATATTTCCCATGGTAATCCTGATTCCAGCTTGTGCTTCATCTAGCCTGGCATTTCACATGATGTAATAGAAGTTAAATAAGCAGGGTGACAATATACAGCCCTGACATACTCTTTTCCCAATTTGGAACCAGTTTGTTGTTCCACTTTTGGTTCTAACTATTGATTATTGACCTGCATAAAGTTTTCTCAGGAGGCAGGTGAAGTTATCTGGTTTTCTCCTCTCTTTAAGAATTTTCCAGTTTGTTGTGATCCACACAATCAAAGGCTTTAGCACAGTCAATGAAGCAGATGTTTTTCTGGAATATCCTTGCTTTTTCTATGATCCAATGGATGTTGGCAATTTGATCTCTGGTTCCTCAGCCTTTTCTAAATCCGGCTTGAACATCGGAAAGTTCTTCATTCACGTACTTACTGTTAAAGCGTAGCTTGAAGGATTTTGAGCATTATTTTGACAGCATGTGAAATGAGTGCAATTGTGCAGTAGCTTGAACATTCATGGGCATTGCCCCTTTTTGGGATTGGAATGAAAACTGATCTAGTCTTCTGGTTTCTATTGTTTTCCTCTATTTCTTTGCATTGTTCACTTAAGAAGGCTTTATTTCTCCTGGCTATTCTTTGGAACTCTGCATTCAGATAGGTATATCTTTCCTTTTCTCCATTTCCTTTCACTTCTCTTCTTTTCTCAGCTATTTGTAAGGCCTGCTCAGACAACCATTTTGCATTTCTTTTTCTTGGGAATGGTTTTGGTCACCACATCCTGTACAATGTTATGAACCTCTGTCCATATTTCTTCAGGCACCCTATCAGGTCTAATCCCTTGAATCTATTTGTCACTTTCACTGTTTAATCATAAGGGATTTGATTTAGGTCATACCTGAATGGCTTACTTTCTTCAATTTAAGTCTGAATTTTGCAATAAGGAGTTCATGATCTGAGCCACAGTCAGCTTCCAGTCTTGCTTTCGCTGACTGTACAGAGCTTCTCCATCTTCAGCTGCAAAGAATATATTCAATCTGATTTCGGTAATAACCATCTGGTGATGCCCATGTGTAGAACCGTCTCTTGTGTGTTGGAACAGGGTGTTTGCTATGAGCAGTGTGTTCTCTTGGCCAAACTCTTGTTAGCCTTTGCCCCACTTCATTTTGTACTCCAAAGCCAAACTTGCCTGTTATTCCAGGTATGTCTTGACTTCCTACTCTGAGAAGAGAGATAATTTTACTTCTTCTTTTACAAATTAGATGTCTTTTCTTTTCTTCTTATTTGATTACTCTGGCTAGAAGTTCTAGTACAAGGCTGAATAGCAGTGGTGAAAGCAAGCATCCTTTTCATGTTCCTGGCTTATGAGGAAAGCTTTCGGTCTTTCACAATTGAGTATGTTAGCTATAGGTTTTTCATAATTGACTTTTATTATGTTACAATGTTCCCTTTGATTTTTCTGAGTGTTCTGACTACAAAAGTATGTAGAATTTTTCAAATACCTTTCCTGCAATTAAGATAATCATTTGTGTTTTTTATCCCTTTGTTCTATTATTAATGTGATGTATTTTGTTGTTGTTCAGTAGCTAAATTTGTTCAATTCTGAGACCCTATGGACTACAGCACTCAGGCTTCTCTATCCTCCACTACGTCCTGGAGTTTGCCCAAATTCATATCCATCTAGTCAGTGATGCTATTACAATGTAATACAATGTAGTATAATGATTTTCTTACATTGAACCAAACATAATTTCTGGGATAAATCCCTTTGGTCATGGTGTTTACTCTCCTTTTAATACACTGCTGGGTTTGGTTTGGTATCATCTTTTTGGGGATTTTAGCAGGCATTTATTTTATAATAATTATAGAAAATATTATGGACATACTCATATAGACTTTAGCTCATATTATTTTTTAGTTAGTAAGGATTATTTTTAAGTAAGAGAAAATGTACCTATCTTTAAGACAGTCTATTGAATATTGAAAATTAAACTTAAGTGAGAGGAAAAATTGTCCCTTTTTCTGTCAATGATAAGTTTCACTAATATCTTTGGAGTGTTCAATTTTAAGGATGTTGCTTTTTAAAAAAGTATAATTTTTCATATATCTGCAAATCTACAATGAATTTCTAAAAAATGGCTTGTAGGATACATACAGCATGATCAATAATTCTATTTCTAAAGAGATATAGTAATATAAAAATATTTTACCCCTTCATAGAAAACTTTAGCACAGTCCTTTGCTAAGCTTCCAAAAAATAATATATTGATCTTGCTGATCTCTGAATTCGAATTATCTTGTTCTATAGAGAAACACACACAGAAAAACACTTCAGATACAGAACTTTTATAGACACAAAAAAATTGCTGACAACTAAATTCTAAAACCTATAGTTACTTCAAAATAAAATTATGAAGAAGAGTAATTAAAATGCTTATAATTCACTTTTAGTTTACTCTATCACCTTAAGAACTGCAAAAATAATGTACAGAATGCTACTGGGCATTAAAAGCAAAATTATAACAGTTTCAACTATAATATGCTTTACAAATTTCTGTAAATACCACATTAACATCACATAATGATCACTTTCATTTTCCCATGGTTACCATCAAAAGAACTGAATAAGGTACTGAATAAGAACCAAATAAAAATAATTCCATTTTTATACTGTATAACATCACTCTCCAAATACTTTATTTTTACTGAACTTCTGGTAATATATAATTATTAGAACTTTAAGTTTTAATCTAGACAAGTGAGTTCTCTGCAGCACCCATACATTGAAGAGTAAAAGAGCAGTGTGTGTGTAAAAACTGAGCTTTTTGTGATTTTGACAATAAGAATTATTTGGAAAAGAAGAAACAGATATGCTACGAGGAATCTCACTTGGAAATTTCTCGGCTTTGGGGAAGACTCTCCATAATCTTTGTTCTCCAGAGGTCACCTCCTAGAACCACTGAAGCAAGGCCAAATGCTAACATTCAATTACTGTAACATCTGAGAGAGGTCTCATTAATACCAGCTTTCAAAGATTCAATTACTCCAACTGCTCTCATATCAGACTTTCATGCATCTATGAAGTACATGAAACATCTTTCCAAAACTTTCAGTGTAACTTGTAACTCTTAAATCTGCTACTCTATCACCAGCAATGAAAAAACTATCACACATCTGCCTATTACCTCCTTTCACTCACTTCTGTCATCCAATTCCTCAAAATAAGTAGATATATAAATTGAAACACTAATGTTCTCAAAAACAAAAATACAATGGCTTCTAATCAAGATATAACTTACTTCTTTAATATAGTAAATGCCCTGTCAGATGTCTATTTCTGGCCATGACAAAGTAATGGGAACTGGATTTGTTCTGTCCTTAAAGAAACTAACAAAAACAACAACTATATATATACATATATACACACACACACACAACAGTTTGCAGACACTGGACAACAGGAAGTGCAGGAAACTATTCTCTTTGAGAAGGAAAGCAAAGCCAGAGCCCTAGTTTATTTCCTGGAGATTCTAGGCAACAGAAAATGGAGGTAAAATCTAAAGAAAGCCCAGCAGCCTCACTGAATTCAGAAGAGTTCAGATTTGAGGACAGCAAAGTGGATAGAATTTGTGCGACATGTTGCTGAAAGGAAGACAGCAGCATAGACAAGTGCTCTGGAGATGAGTGCCTTTGGGTCTTTGGCTGAGTACTGATCTCCAAAAGCACAGGAGGAAAGAATCCCAGAAAGGAATTAGAACCACTTGAAAGAAAGAGGCAGAATAATTCTGAGACTCACACAGCGCTGTGAACTGCTCTGGCTCCAGAGTGGAATCTTCACACACAAAGCACGTGGTAAACTTGTCAGAAGGGCACTTCCTTGGTTATCAGGACAAATTAGTCCCGACATAAACGCTGCTCTAGACCCATCCTAACAAAGTTAATCAAATTGATTCCAAGAGAATTTACAGTATTCCAAACTGAAGACAAATAATATTTAAAGAATTACAAATAAATCCAATATTTGATAATTTAAAATTCTGAATGTCCAGCATTCAGTTAAAAAAACTACCAACAATGTAGAAAGGAAAAATACATAAGAACTGGGGTAGGAAGGATACAGGGTGGGGGGTTGGGGGGGGTCAATAGAAAATAACTCAGAAATAACAGTGATAATAGCATTGACATAGAAGATTTTGAAACAGTTATTAAAATTGCATGTTCAAGAAAGTAGAAGACAATAGGTGAGGAGAACTGAGAGACATGAAAAAAACTAAACAGGAACTTAAAGAGTTGAAAAATAGAATATTAGAAGCTAACCATACAATGACCAAAGTTAACAGCAGGTTAACAGAAAAGAAATGTTAGTGAAAATAGGAAAACAGAAAAATCAAAATCAATTAATACAAAAGCTGATTTTAAAAATCAATAAAATAAATCTACAGCCAGAACAATCAGGAAAAAAGTAAGAGAGAGAGAGACAGAAGTCATGAATTACCAAATCAATGAAATACATCATCATTACAGATCCTACCCACAATAAAAGCATATAAAAAGTATTTTATGAATGACTTTACACCAACATATTGACAAGCAAGATGACCTGGATAAATTCCTTTAGAAACACAATCTACCAATGCTTACTCAAGAAAGAAAGAGATAATTTCAACAGCCCTATGTCAATTAAAGGGACTGAACTTAGAGTTAAATCTTCCTACTGAAAAAATCTCCATATACAAGTGGTTTCACCAGTGAATACTACAAACATTTAAGGAAAAAATAAACAATTCCAGGTAAAGTCTTCCAGAAAATAGGAAAGGAGGGACCATAAACAACTCTTCACTAAGAACAGCATTACCCCAATATCAAAACCAATCAAAATCACTACAGGAAAAGACAGATTCCTACCATATTTTTCATAAATTTAAATGCAAAAATTCTTAACAAAACATTAGCAAATCAAACCTAGGAATATATAAAAGGATAATACATCAGGCATGCCACCACATCCTGCTCTATTTTTCTTCAAACCAAATTTCTGTCAATTATTACCTTGTACAATTATTTGCTGAATTTACTTATTCCCCTACAATGTAAACTCCATGAATGCAAGAACCTTGTTTTGGTCATTGTTATATTGCTAGCTACATTGCTGTACCTAGAACAGTGTCTGTTATGTATATGGTTTCCAATAGTTTTGGAAATATACTTCCAAGTTTATTTCCCATTCCCTGCTGTAGACCATTCTTCATTCATTCAACTAATTTCAGACTTCAGATGAGATTTACTTTGGTCTCCAAGTATTCTAAACTCTTACCAAGATTATTTAAGGGTCTAGGGAGAAGAATTAGCTCACGTAACACCTAGGAAAGAAATAACATGCTGAAAATAGCATTATCTTACAATTTGCTGTTTGGGTCACATTCATGAAACTAGAAAATAGGGAGATGAGTTAGCCATTGTAATATCTGGGTAGCACATTAAAGGAATCTGAAGCAAAACAGAAGCCATGGGGGAGTAGGGAGTGGACAGACTTTGAAGGAAAAGATTTAGAGAGGAAAAGAATAACTTTTCATTCCATATATTTGATGCTAGAGTAAAAGAATAAATTTTCACTCCATAGATGTTCATACTAAAAATGATTTCTGTGGTTCATACTAAAAATGATTATATGTGTATGTATACATAAAGTTACCCATTTCTAGATTATAAGCAAAAAGTTAAGCAGAAATGGTCTTGTCATTTACCTTGAAGTCCAATCTTTAAAACAGCTCTTCTGTTTTCACCACAAATTAAAGAAGAGATAAGTGAGAGTTTTCCCTGAAGTGAAAGAAAAATAGTTACACATAAATCCAAGAGACTGTAATAACATAATTAAAATTGGAATAAATTTTTAAGGCTACTTTATTCATCATTACAAAATACTGGAAAGAATCCAAGTACTGCTGCACAGGGGAATGTTATAAACAGACTGTGGTGGAATTTCAGCAATCAATAAAATGTAATACTATCGATAAACGTAACAACTTGAAGAATTGCAAGTAGTGAAAAGAAGCCACAATCAAAAGGCTACATACTGATACGTGTAACATATAATATTGATACTTTAAAAGAAAAAAGCTACATACAGTTCAGTTCAGTTGCAAAACTGGTCAAAAGTGGTTGCCATGGATTGAAATTAAGGTAGCAGCTGACTATAAAATTTGGGGGGAGTGAAAGCCTGTTCTACAGCTTGATTATGGTTGCAGTTACACGTTTTTATACATCTGTCGAAACTCACAGACCTATATATAGTAAAAACCAGTGAATTTCATAGCAAAATGCATTTAATAAAAGTCAAGAAATGTTGAGATACCTGCAGACATGTGCAGGTTAGAAAAAGGAATATAAGAATTCAAACTGACATTTCATTTATATCTAAAAGGGTTTATCTTAATAACACCAATAAAAATGCTAGAATTTTTAAAATATTTCACTTAAATTCTTCTACATCAAACACACAAAATAAGAGAAGAATGATGAAGTTAGGTACAGCACAGTAATAATATTAATGATCCGTCAGAAAGAAAATTAATCAAATCATTTTATTAATAAACACAAGTATGCAAGAAGATGGGGAAATACTGGAAACAGTGGCAGACTTTATTTTGGGGGGCTCCAAAATCACTGTAGATGGTGATTGCAGCCATGACATTAAAAGACGCTTACTCCTTGGAAGAAAAGTTATGACTTTTCTTGCATCAGTTCAGTTCAGTCGCTCAGTTGTGTCTGACTCTTTGCAATCCCATGAAGCCAGGCCTCCCTGTCCATCACCAACTCCCGGAGTTGACCCAAACTCATGTCCATCGAGTCAGTGATGCCATCCAGCCATCTCATCCTCTGTGGTCCCCTTCTCCTCCTGCCCCCAATCCCTCGATTCAAAAACAGAGACATTACTTTGCCAACAAAGGTCTGTCTAATCAAGGCTATGGTTTTTCCAGTGGTCATGTATGGATGTGAGAATTGGACTGTGAAGAAGGCTGAGCGCCCAAGAATTGATGCTTTTGATCTATGGTGTTGGAGAAGACTCTTGAGAGTCCCTTGGACTTCAGGGAGATCCAACCAGTCCATTCTAAAGATCAGTTCTGGGTGTTCTTTGGAAGGAATGATGCTAAAGCTGAAACTCCAGTACTTTGGCCACCTCATGCGAAGAGCTGACTCATTGGAAAAGACTCCGATGCTGGGAGGGATTGGGGGCAGGAGGAGAAGGGGACCACAGAGGATGAGATGGCTGGATGGCATCACTGACTCGATGGACATGAGTTTGGGTCAACTCCGGGAGTTGGTGATGGACAGGGAGGCCTGGCTTCATGGGATTGCAAAGAGTCAGACACAACTGAGCGACTGAACTGAACTGATGCAAGAAGCATTATCCTAATCAACCAAATGTGAAGTGAGTTTGCAAATACTAAAAACATTTGATTAGGAATTTAAATACAATGAAGTAGAGAAGACCAGCTGTAATACATAGAACTTTATTTCATATGACAGAAAATATCAGGAAAATGGAAAACAAAAAAAATGGAAGATAACAAATGTCTACATGAAGAATATTGATTACCGGGTAAAACTGAAAAGTGACATCATTTCTCTTTTACTATATGACACATTTTGTCAGTAAGCCCTTTACCTGCTTCCCATCACTCTTAACTTTGACCCAAAATTAAATATACAACTAAAATTTAAAAATTTAAAAAAGTAAAAAATATTGGATATAACCCCCCCAAAAGTTCAGGAACTTAAAAGACAAAATCAATAGAAATTCCAAAATCTGAAATCCTCAGCGAAAACACAAAACAAAACAGTACTGAAGAAAGACAAACAGTACCTGACAGACCAGAAGGACAATATCAAAGAACCCAACATGCAACCATACATACATGTAAGTGACATCCAGAAAAAAAAGAGTAGTAATATGCAAGAAAAAAAAAAAATCCAAGAAACATAAGTCAATAATTTCCTTAATTTGATAAAAACTGTTAACCTCTGCATCCAAGAAGTTCAGTTGCTCACATCAGGATAAGTTCAAATAAAAACTACACCAAGGCACTTGACAATCCAACTTCAGAAAAAAAACAGTAATTATTCTGAGTTGTGTCAATTCTTACCTGGATATATTTCTTGTCATAATCACAACCTGGCTGTAGGGATCTGATATCTACTTTGTGTAATTTATTTAGCAGATCAACTTCAGGCACTCCATTGACTTCTTTTATTAATTCAAGTGGCATATCAGATCTGCTTCATAGTGTGATGGAAAGCAAATTCAGTTAGGGAAGTTGATAACTTACTGCTGAAAACACAAAAACCAGTATTTTATCCAAAATGTAGTAAATAATTTGCTTTAAGCTTCTTTGATTTGCTTTTCGTTTTTAGTTAGTCATCACTGTTGCGGGAGAAGGACGGGTGAATTATTCTGTAATTTTATTACGATGATCAATACACACATCCTCCTAAGGCATTCAAACTTAACCATTTTCTATTAGTCTTGTATTTTAAGAACTACTTGTATAATTCAGCTTTAGGATCTGTGAAAAGGGCACCAACAACCGCCTTTACCACTGTGCTTTAAAAGGTACAAACTATTGACGAAGGGAAAGGAGGTTGAAAAGTTTTGCGCTTGTTTTTAAATTCCTTTGGCAGTTGTAACACTGTGTAGGTAAACTGTGCCCCAAAAGTTTATGACTCCAAAATATATCTGTTGCCTCCTCCCTCCAGCCCCTATGCAGTCGAAAGAAACCATTGAACTGCTGTTAACTTGCGCATTTTCAGATTCTTTTTTTTCCCCAAACTTATTGCCTGGGACACGCACTAGTATCGACATTTAGTTTTAGTGTGTGCGCACCAAGCTTCTCCAAGCCAGATGACCGTCTGAGGGCAGAGACCTGGATTAACTGAAGTCAGCTGCTCACAAAACGCTAAAATGCTCAACACAAGTAAGCTCACGAGAAAGACAAGTATGAAGATTTTCCCTGCAATAACTCCTCCAAATGTTGATCTAAACTAAACCAGGCTCTTCATAATACCGGTTCAGGTCCCGACTCACCTCGTAACCACGTCAAGATCTCCAAACTTACTTGGAAATTGACTGACCCGCTCTCTTAAAAGAGAAACTAGGAAGCGTTCGGACGGGCGCGCTCGTGACGTCACACGCACGGCAGCAACCCAGTCCTACGCATGCGTACACGACAGCTAGGGCATACGAGCGGCTCATTCTCTGGCCTTTGGAGGACGAACTGCGAGATGGTGTCTAGGCCTAAAATGCCCTGGAAGTTTCCCGGAATAGCTAGAGAGGATCCAGCGCGTGGCGGGGAGGGTGGCGGCTGCACTACTCCCGCGCCCCGAATTCCCGCGGATCCACTTAGGGCAGCTCCCGCCAATTTCGAGCAGTCTCTCCGGCGGGTGGCAGAGGGAGGAGAGGCGGTGCTACGCATTTCCTAAATCCAATAACCAATGAAAAGCCTTTCGCAGACCTAGGCGGGTTTGGTAGATTTGGAAGCTCCTGGGGACAGGGCCCTTATTTTAGTTCCCAGTTGTCTTCCCCTAAAGGCAAAAGCTCTAGCGCAGTTTTTACAGTGAAATAAATCTAGCAAGAAGGAATGCTACTTTTCAGATTTGATTAACCACTTCAATGATTTATAGGACTATCATTTTATGCTATAATTAATGAGCTGTTTAGTTGCTAAGTCTTGTCAGACTCTTTTGCGACCCCATGGTAGCTGGCCAGGCTCCTCTGTCTGTCGGATTTCCCAGGTAAGAATATTAGAGTGGGTTGCCGGTTTCCTTTGCCAGGGGAATCTTCCCCTCCCGGGGATCAAACCTGCCTCCCCTGCATTGGCATTTGAGTTCTTTACCACTGAGCCACCGTAATTAATGAGATGCTGTTAAATGTGAATCTTCTGCTTATTTTTGATTCCGCCCTCCAGTCATTTAAGTGAAACCACCCAGTGCAAAACTAGAATGAAATAAATATCCATATAAATATTTCCAATGCTATTTGGACTGAAACATCTGCTGTACATATATATTTGCAGGAAGAAATAGCTAACATATTTGAAGAAAAAAATTTTTTTTCAGCAGGAAGCACATGTGTTAGTCCATCTTCCCTTTCTCTGCCATCCCTGTATTCATATTGTGTATTCATATTGTGATAACAATTTGAGCTCTGCAGCTGGTTATTTGAGGAAAACTATCCAAGGGGTCAATTACACATCTTTTCTCAACCTATTTTCAACTTTTCCTTCTTATTCTCTGTGTTGATCTGAAACAAGTAAGACTACCAGATAATTCTCCAACAAGGATGTGTTTATTTGGGATCAGTAGAACGTGGCAACTCAAGGTTTGCAACCACGAGGAAACATACAAGAAAAGGACTGGAAAGGGAAGAAGAAAGCTGGTATAGAGGGGGAAAGAGAGGTAGGAGAGTTTTAATAAGCAAAGAGTTCATGGCTTTTCATTGAGTCTTCTTTTAACCTTATTTTATATTGGAGTATAGTCAATTAATAAACAATGTTGTGATTAGTTTCAGGTGAACAGTGAAGGGACTCAGCCATACATATAAACCTATTTGTTCACCCCCAAACTCCTTTCCTATCCAGGCTTCACATAACATTGAGCAGAGTTCCATGTGCTATACAACAGGTCCTTGTTGGTTATCTGTTTGAAATATAGCAGTGTGTTCAGTTCAGTTCAGTCGCTCAGTCATGTCCGACTCTTTGTGACCCCATGAATCACAGCACGCCAGGCCTCCCTGTCCATCACCAACTCCCGGAGTTCACTCAAACGCACGTCCATTGAGTCAGTGATGCCATACAGCCATCTCATCCTCTGTCGTCCCCTTCTCCTCCTGCCCCCAATCCCTCCCAGCATCAGAGTCTTTTCCAATGAGTCAACTCTTCGCATGGAGGTGGCCAAAGTACTGGAGTTTCAGCTTTAGCATCATTCCTTCCAAAGAACACCCAGGACTGATCTCCTTTAGAACAGACTGGTTGGATCTCCCTGCAGTCCAAGGGACTCTCAAGAGTCTTTTCCAACACCACAGATCAAAAGCATCAATTCTTCGGTGCTCAGCTTTCTTCACAGACCAACTCTCACATCCATACATGACCACTGGAAAACCATAGCCTTGACTACACGAACCTTTGTAGGCAATGTAATGTCTCTGCTTTTCAATATGCTATCTAGGTTCAATATGCTATCTAAAAGTCATAACTTTTCTTCCAAGGAGTAAGTGTCTTTTAATTTCATGGCTGCAGTCACAATCTGCAGTGATTTTGAAGCCCCCCAAAATAAAGTCTGATACTGTTTCCACTGTTTCCCCATCTATTTCCCATGAAGTGATGCTATGATCTTCATTTTCTGAATGTTGAGCTTTAAGCCAACTTTTTCACTCTCCTGTTTCACTTTCATCAGTGTGTACTTCATCCCAAACTCTCTACCTATCCCTTCCCTCCATCCTCCTCCCTGCAACCACAAGTTCATTCTTTAAATCTATGAGTCTCTGTTTAGTAAGTTCATTTGTATCAAATATCTTTGCCAGGAAAGGGAAGTCTGTCTTCTTCCTGTTGAGGTCAGCAGGGTGTAAGATCTCAGTTTTCTCGTCTCCCAACTCTATTTTTTTTCCCCAATATCTAATTGAATTAACAATCACCCAAATTATAGTGTTCTGGAAACATAAAGGTAATTACTATCTTTTTTAACTTATCCAAATGTGAACTTATTGGAAAGAAAAAAAAAAGTTTATAGAAGATATTTTCATAGGCTTCCTGTTTAGCATAGCCCCAAAGCCTTGGTGGTCATCTTATAGTGTCCTTATAAATATATAGGACTGAGACAGGATTTACTATTGGGTCCTACAGGGAAATACACAGGAGCAATTCATTTCTTTGGGAGTGAAACTATCCACTGATCTTATGACTATCAGTTCTCCAAGTTTACTAAAGCCCCAAATTTTAACACCATGATCATAACAGGGGAATTTTTTTTTCAACTGTCACATATAAACTTGGTAACACAGAATCTGTATACATGTTCTTAGTTTTAGAAATATACACCATCTAAACTATCTTTTTAGTTAGTCCTTCAAGTTATCCTTTGCCCTAAAATGAGGAAAAAAATCTTACTTTCAATTAAAAAAAAATGGGGAAAAGTACCAAATTGATCTTTTTGAAAGTGGAGTAAAACACTGTGGGGTTCAAACAGTATAGTTATCAATTTCCTATATACAAAAAATAAGAGAGATGATTAGTCCTTATTGACATATAGATACGTCCACCTATCACTCCCACCAAATCTTAATACAAACATAATTGTTCATCTCCATAAACCCCAAGACAATTTACTCAACAATAAAGTTATATAAATAAGGTATATGTTGTAAAAGTTTAGAACACAAGGACTGTTTTGAAAGGTCAGTTTGACTGTGGAGAATAATATGTCATTGTATCTAATGGTAATTATAATTGTATCCAATCCAACTCTATTTAATAGAGGTTTCTGCTTATTTTATTTTATTTTTTACATTTGCAATTGACATTTAAACACCTTCATCCACAGCCTAAGCTTACTACAGGCAAGGAGAATTGTTTGCTATTGTGACCAATGTGACCAATTGTCACCAATGTCTGGCACATTGTAGGTGCTGAATATTTGTTGAATGAACAAATGTTAAGGAAAAAAAATTTCTCTTTCCTTGCCTCTGGCTTCCATCATTCCATTTCACCCCTAATTTACCGTATTACATTGAAATTGTCATTCCAAGATAACTGAAGATTTCTTTGTTGCTAAGCCAAAAGGATACTTTTTAGTCTTTCTTACTAAATACTTTTTAAAAAAGTATTTTCATCTTGCTACTGTAACTGCACAAGGCCTTATGGGGCCTCTCTTGGACAGGCCCTCCCCCATCATGTCCTCCACTTGCCTCTTGTCTGTAAAAAAAAACTTTTGCCAGATAATAAATTTAATCAGATAAATGAGAAAATTCAGAAACAAAGGAAAACTGTCAAACAAGACTAAATAATGATAGTTTAGCCATTAAACAAAGTCAAAGACAGTTAGTTTTTTATAAGGGCTATATAAAACATTCTGCACCATATCTTTTGAACAGTTTTGCAGATACTAAAACCTAACCCCCGTCAGATGAGTTTGCCCACAAGCATGTAGACCCACAGACCATTTGAAACCAGAAGTTGATGATGTTGACTCCCACTTATCTCATCACCAGCCAAACAAAAGGATGTCCATGAACTGAGCATATACCCTGAAACCTTCTCATGAGCATGTAGCTCTTTTTTCTCTTTCCCCTGTATAACCTCCAAGCAAACCATGGGGAGTGAGGACTCAGTTCTTTGGTCCATGAGTCAACCTTCTCCTTGGGGTTGACAACTTCCTCAATAATGCTCTTTCCTTTTACCCAATATTGGGCTCTCAGTATCAGATTCTTGATCCATAAGCAGCCAAATTTAACTTTAGTAACACTACCACACGTTCTTAGTTTTTCTTTTACCCTCTATCAACAGAAACTTTTAAAGTTTTCTTTTTTCCTTTCCTGTTAAAGTCTATGAATATCCATATTCTACTATGATGAAGATATCTAAGAGAGGTGTACAAAACTTCTTTTTTTGTTGTGATTGTTCTCAATTACTCTAGGACCCAAATGCTCCCTACACATTTAAGCAACTTCTAATCTTGTTCTTCTTCATAACCTCCCAGTTAGTGGCTGAGTTGGGGATGGCTCTGGCTCCAGATCCTACACTTTTCTTCCTCACATTAGCAATTAGTTTGTCCTACAAATAAAAAAAACCTGAATATGAAATACAGTATAATTTAAGATAATAAGAGGAGGAAAAAAGAGATTGACTCAACTAGATAGGGTAATGAGCTCATATAATGCCAAAACAATCCATTATTGTTTTTCTACCTTTACTGAAGCAATATAAAAAGCTACACTAAGACTAACAATCAATTTAACAGCTATTTCAAGTTATAATTTTTAAAGGTGCAAAAAAGGAAGTTTTGGTATAAAATCTAAAATGTTCAGCACAGTTCAGTCGCTCAGTCCTGTCCAACTCTTTGTGACCCCATGAATCACAGCACACCAGGCCTCCCTGTCCATCACCAACTCCCAGAGTTCACTCAGACTCACGTCCATCGAGTCAGTGATGCCATCAGTCATCTCATCCTCTGTCGTCCCCTTGTCCTTCTGCCCCCAATCCCTCCCAGCATCAGAGTCTATTCCAATGAGTCAACTCTTTGCATGAGGTGGCCAAAGTATTGGAGTTTTGCTTTAGCATCATTCCTTCCAAAGAACACCTAGGGCTGATCTCCTTTAAAATGGACTGGTTGGATCTCCTTGCTGTCCAAGGGACTCTCAAGAGTCTTCTCCAACATCACAGATCAAAAGCATCAATTCTTTGGCGCTCAGCTTTCTTCACAGTCCAACTCTCACATCCATACATGACCACTGGAAAAACCATAGCCTTGATTAGACAGACTTTTGTTGTCAAAGTAATGTCTCTGCTTTTGAATATACTATCTAGGTTGGTCATAACTTTCCTTCCAAGGAGAAGCGTCTTTTAATTTCATGGCTACAGTCACCATCTGCAGTGATTTTGGAGCCCAAAAAATAAAGTCTGACACTGTTTCCACTGTTTTCCCATCTATTTGCCATGAAGTGATGGGACCAGATGCCATGATCTTAGTTTTCTGAATGTTGAGCTTTAAGCCAACTTTTTCACTCTCCTCTTTCACTTCCATCAAGAGGCTTTTTAGTTCCTCTTCACTTTCTGCCATAAGGGTGGTGTCATCTGCATATCTGAGGTTATTGATATTTCTCCCAGTAATCTTGATTCCAGCTTGTGCTTCTTCCATCCCAGTGTTTCTCATTATGTACTCTGCATATAAGTTAAATAAGCAGGGTGACAGTATACAGCCTTGACGTACTCCTTTTCCTATTTGGAACCAGTCTGTTGTTCCATGTCCAGTTCTAACTGTTGCTTCCTGACCTGCATATAGGTTTCTCAAGAGGCAGGTCAGGTGGTCTGGTATTCCCATCTCTTTCAGAATTTTCCACAGTTTATTGTGATTCCACACAGTCAAAGGCTTTGCCATAGTCAATAAAGCAGAAATAGATGCTTTTCTGGAACTCTCTTGCTTTTCCCATGATCCAGTGGATGTTGGCAATTTGATCTCTGGTTCCCCTGCCTTTTCTAAAACAAGCTTGAATATCTGGAAGTTCATGGTTCATGTATTGCTGAAGCCTGGCTTGGAGAATTTTGAGCATTACTTTAGTAGCGTGTGAGATGAGTGCAATTGTGCAGTAGTTTGGGCACTCTTTGGGATTGCCTTTCTTTGGGATTGGAATGAAAACTGACCTTTTCCAGTCCTGTGGCCAGTGCTAAGATTTCCAAATTTTCTGGCATATTGAGTGCAGCACTTTCACAGCATCATCTTTCAGGATTTGGAATAGCTTAACTGGAATTCCATCACCTCCACTAGCTTTGTTCATAGTGATGCTTTCTAAGGCCCACTTGACTTCACATTCCAGGATGTCTGGCTCTAGGTGAGTGATCACATCATCGTGATTATCTTGGTCGTGAAGATCTTTTTGTACAGTTCTTCTGTGTATTCTTGCCACCTCTTCTTAATATCTTCTGCTTCTGTTAGGTCCCTTCCATTTCTGTCCTTTATTGAGGCCATCTTTGCATGAAATGTTCCCTTGGTATCTCTAATTTTCTTGAAGAGATCTCTGGTCTTTCCCATTCTGTTGTTTTCCTCTATTTCTTTGCATTGATCACAGAGAAAGGCTTTCTTATCTCTTTTTGCTATTCTTTGGAACTCTGCATTCAGATGCTTATATCTTTCCTTTTCTCCTCTGCTTTTCACTTCTCTTCTTTTCACAGCTATTTGTAAGGCCTCCCCAGACAGCCATTTTGCTTTTTTGCATTTCTTTTCCATGGGGATGGTCTTGATCCCTGTCTCCTGTACAATGTTATGAACCTCCGTCCATAGTTCATCAGGCACTGTATCTATCAGATCTAGGCCCTTAAATCTATTTCTCACTTCCAGTGTATAATCATAAGGGATTTGATTTAGCTCATACCTGAATGGTCTAGTGGTTTTCCCTACTTTCTTCAATTTAAGTCTGAATTTGGCAATAAGGAGCTCATGATCTGAGCCACAATCAGTTCCTGGACTTGTTTTTGCTGACTGTATAGAGCTTCTCCATCTTTGGCTGCAAAGAATATAATCAATCTGATTTTTCTGTTGACCATCTGGTGATTTCCATGTGTAGAGTCTTCTCTTGTGTTGTTGGAAGAGGTTGTTTGCTATGACCAGTGCGTTCTCTTGGCAAAACTCTATTGGCCTTTGCCCTGCTTCATTGCGTATTCCAAGGCCAAATTTGCCTGTTACTCCAGGTGTTTCTTGACTTCCTACTTTTGCATTCCAGTTCCCTATAATGAAAAGGACATCTTTTTTGGGTGTTATTTCTAAAAGGTCTTGTAGGTCTTCATAGAACCCTTCAACTTCAGCTTCTTCAGCATTACTGGTTGGGGCATAGACTTGGATTACTGTGATATTGAACGGTTTGCCTTGGAAACAAACAGAGATCATTCTGTCGTTTTTGAGATTGTATCCAAGTACTGCATTTCGGACTCTTTTGTTGACCATGATGGCTACTCCATTTCTTCTAAGAGATGCCTGTCCACAGTAGTAAATATAATGGTCATCTGAGTTAAATTCACCCATTCCAGTCCATTTTAGTTCACTGATTCCTAGAATGTTGACGTTCACTCTTGCCATCTCCTGTTTGACCACTTCCAATTTGCCTTGATTCATGGACCTGACATTCCAGGTTCCTATGCAATATTGCTCTTTACAGCATCAGACCTTGTTTCCATCACCAGTCACATCCACAGTGGATATTGTTTTTGTTTTGGCTCCATCCCTTCATTCTTTCTGGAGTTATTTCTCCACTGATCTCCAGTAGCATATTGGGCACATACTTACCTGGGGAGTTCCTCTTTCAGTATCCTATCATTTTACCTTTTCATATTGTTCATGGGGTACTCAAGGCAAGAATACTGAAGTGGTTTGCCATTCCCTTCTCCGATGGACCACATTCTGTCAGAATGTTCAATTTTAAGAAAATGTTCAATTTTAAGAAAATGTTCAATTTTAAGAAAAGTTAAAATGGGATTCTCACTAGTAAAAAATAAGTGCTAAAAGTAGAATTTTTCACTAAGAAAAGCATGAATATATGGATTCAGTGCTCCCCTAGTGGCTCAGGTCAAGAATCCACCTGCCATTGTAAGAGATGCAGGAGATATGAATTTAATCCCTGGGTCTGAAAGATTCCCTGGAGTAGAAAATGAAAACACACTCCAGTGTTCTTGTTTGGAGAATCTCATGGACAGAGGAGCCTGGCAGGCTACAGTCCATGGGGTCGCAAAGAGTTGTACACAGCAGAGCATGATGGATGGACACTTTTTTCCTAAGTAACTGACCAGAAGGAACGAAATTAATCTACAAGGTTCTGCACTTCTTATCTCTCATAAGCATTTTTATTCTGCTCTTACCTATTTATTTTTTAATGTTGATATTTTGAGTTGAATTTTCTAGTCACCCAATACTCCAAATTTATTTCCAATGCATTAATTGTGGGGTTGTTACTCATTCCTATTGTAATCAGTTATCTTCCTGAAAGTATTTGGCATCATGTTGCATCCCAAGTGCTTGACAATATCATGTTCTACTTATTCTTTAGTTTTCCTAACAGTAATAACTAGATTACATTGTTTAGAGTTCATTTCTTTGCAATCTAATAGCATTTGTGTCCATTCCTAATAAACATATCAGTATCTATAAAATCTTATTTCTAAAGCATCAACTTTTTATATTGTTATATAGTTTAAAAGATGTTTCAAACATAAATTTATAGCAACTTTATATTTCAAGCATAAATTTAAATAAGGAATGCAATCACAGGGTATATTATGAAAACAGTAAAGATATTTAAAAAAAACATAATATTGAATATCACAAATTGAGAAAAACATTAGAGTCTATTGAAGAGATTCCACCACAATTCCTGTATTTTAGTAGTATTTTTTTTTAATTACATATAACTTCTAGTTATTGTCACATCAAGTTCAGTGAAAAGCTCTGTCTGAGAGGAATACTGAGGGACAAATGATACACTAAGTAAAAAGTGAATGACTGGAAACAGAACATAACAGCCTGAACGTTTAGTAAATATTACAGGGATACAGATACATGAAGGAAGGGTGAGCAAACCAAGAAGGACCATGATCTTATCAGAAAGAAGAGTGAGACACTCTCCTTTTTGAACTAAGCCATTAGGCCCCTAAGTAACTCATAGACTCTAAGAGGTACAGGGTTGATTGAAACAGGCTGTCTCAACAGAGATAAATTTTAGTTAAGTTACACTAAAGATAAATACTGGGAAAAATCTGCATTTACAATATCAACATAAGTTAATTCAGAATAAGATTCTCTGAGAAAACAGTTTATCGAGAAAAAAAAATTAAAAAAAAAGCCTCGAGGTGCCAATATGTGAGATGAAACACGTTGCCTAACAAAATGGTTCTTTGTTTCTCTGTAGAGGTGCAGAAGAGAGAGGAATTGAGAGGGAACCAGCAAAAATCCAGAGGGTATACATGAGTCCCTGAAGAGATGTCATTTTCTGATGCCTGTGCTGTCCTTCATTAACCCATTAAAATTTTTTTTAATTTGGTAAAGTTGTTGATCACATGAAATTAAAAGACACTTACTCCTTGGGAGAAAAGTTGTGACCAACCTAGACAACATATTAAAAAGCAGAGACATTACTTTGCCAACAAACGTCCATCGAGTCAAGGTTATAGTTTTTCCAGTAGTCATGTATGGATGTGAGAGTTGGACTATAAAGAAAGCTGAGCACCGAAGAATTGATGCTTTTGAACGTGGTGTTGGAGAAGACTCTTGAGAGTCCCTTGGACAGCAAGGAGATCCAACCAGTCCATCCTTAAGGAAATCAGTCCTGAATGTTCATTGGAAAGTCTGATGTTGAAGCTGAAACTCCAATACTTCGGCCACCTGATGTGAAGAGCTGACTCAGTTGAAAAGGTCTTGATGCTGGGAAAGATTGAAGGCGGGAGAAGGGGATGACAGAGGATGAGATGGTTGGATAGCATCACTGACTCAGTGGACATGAGTTTGAGTAAACTCTGGGCATTGGTGATGGACAGGGAGGCCTGGGGTGCTGCAGTCCATGGGGTCACAAAGAGTTGGACATGAGTGAACTGAACTGAACAGCCATCAGACTGTAGCCACTCCCTACAGTGAGCCCTGAGGAAAGGAAACTCAGGATGTGAAAACAGGATAGTGGCCCCAAAGAGATTAGGTGCACATGAAAGAAATGATTTCAGTAAGCCCAGCTTGCATCTTCCCATATGTAGAAAAGCATTAAATTCCTTGAGATATCTGGTTTTCCTTAATTAACATTCAAGAACTAATCTGTGTACTGCTATGAAGGGATTTTACAAATCAATTGATGTTAAGTATGGAGGTTATCTTTTAGCATTAATAGACACAACGTAGTGACTAAACAACAAAAAATGGAGGTAATCTTGGGGCCTGACCCAATTAGGCAGAAAGCAAAGAAGAACTTATGGCAGAAAGCGAAGAAGAACTAAAGGGTCTTTTGATGAAAGTGAAAGAGGAGAGTGAAAAAGTTGGCTTAAAACTCAACATTCAGAAAACAAAGATCATGGCATCTGGTCCCATCACTTTATGGCAAATAGATGGGGAAACAATGGAAACAGTGACAGACTTTATTTTTGGGGGCTTCAAAATCACTGCAGATGGTGACTGCAGCCATGAAATTAAAAGACACTTGCTCCTTGGAAGAAAAGTTATGACCAACTTAGACAGCATATTAAAAAGCAGATGTTACTTTGCCAAGAAAGTTCCATCTAGTAAAAGTTATGGTTTTTCTAGTAGTCATGTATGGATGTGAGAGTTGGACTATAAAGAAAGCTGAGCACAGAAGAATTGATGCTTTTGAACTGTGGTGTTGAGACTCTTGAGAGTCTCTTGGACTGCAAGGAGTTCCAACCAGTCCATTCTAAAGGAAATCAGTCCTGAATATTCATTGGAAGGACTGATGCTGAAGCTGAAACTCCAATACTTTGGCTACCTGATGTGAAGAGTTGACTCATTGGAAAAGACCCTGATGCTGGATGACAGAGGATGAGATGGTTGGCTGGCATCACCAACTCAATGGACATGAGTTTGAGTAAACCCCAGGCATTGGCGATGGACAGGGAGGCCTGGCATGCTGCAGTACATAGGGTCACAAAGAGTTGGACATGACTAAATTACTGAACTGATTGATCACAGTAAGGAAGTAAGGGACTCGGTCTGTGTTCAGACTGATACAAGTATAATTGAGGCAGCACACACTGAAGAGAGAGAAAGAAAAATAAGAATGAAAGAACT
Organism: Bubalus bubalis; assembly: GCF_019923935.1. Taxonomy (NCBI): domain Eukaryota; kingdom Metazoa; phylum Chordata; class Mammalia; order Artiodactyla; family Bovidae; genus Bubalus; species Bubalus bubalis. Next base: position 88,749,053 of record NC_059164.1, read on the forward strand.
GCTGAAAATGAGCAGACATGAAGGATAGATTAGTCAAAGAGGAACTTTGAATTTCTTAACACTGTAGATGTATGGGTTTATGCCTTGAGTTTAGAGTCACTATTTTCTGAATGTCCTGCAGAGTATACTATGAAGATAGTTTTGGAAAATCCTGCATGCAATAATACTCACATCTAGAACTTTTTATAATCTTAGGATAAAAAAAATGTGTTAGACTTCAACATATGTGTTTTTAAAAGACTCTGGTCCAGTTCTGAAAGGTGGAGAGCATGGTATCAGGTAGTAAAGTGTAATCTGATTTTTTTTTTCTCTTTTCTACCCATCTGTTTTGAGTGATCAAAAATAGGCACACTTTTAAATCCTTCATAATGAATAGTTGAAATAATGGAAAATTGATTAGGAGGTTGCGTTGTTTTTTTTTTTAGTTCATCATGGTTATTTGGCATAATTGAGAACCATTTGCTTTAGGTTCAAAACATGTTTTTAACACAAAAAGACATGTTTTACTTCTGTCAGATCTTTCTTCTATTAGTTTAAATAGCATCTGCATTTATTCATTACATTCATACATTTTTTGAGAAAATGGAAAATTCAACATCATAGAGTCCCCTTGATGAAAATTGGGGATATCCTATTCTTTTTTCACTTGTACACAGTAACAGTGAGAAGTTCTAAATGACAGTTTATCTTTTATCCCTACAGTGATAGGTTATAGCTACTGTATTAGAAGATGAAACATCATTTGTGTTGGCCCTACTTTTATCTAGTCCTCAGTAGTAAAATAATTAGTCCAAAGCATCTTTCCTATGATTAGAGTAGAATAGAAATGATTGCCATATAATCATATTTGAAAAACTTCTAGTTTAATTAGGGTATATTCAACCCAGAGTACAGTGTCAAAGTCTGGCACTGTCAAAGTCTGGCATAGTCAAAGGAATAGAACAGATGGAGAAAAACAAATACTTTGCTTTTCCTACTTATTTTTGTATTAAGATGGTGTAAATGAGTCCAAAGTCTAGAGGCATGTTTGTTTAACAGTTTTGTAACTCTATCAAAAATAAAGGAATTGGTAAAAAGAAAATTTATTCTTTCTGCTTTGTCATTTGTACTGACCATGAAGAATTGTTTATGTACTCCAAGTAATCCACTAATCAATTCTATTCATGTTAAATTTACAATACTAATAATATTAATCCGGATAAATCTCAATTTTCCCTTATATTAAACATTCTTCTTTTCTTTCAATTTTTGCCCATTAGCCTTTATATCAAACCATTTATTCCTCCCTCAGAAAAATTCTCTCCTCTTTGCCACAATTACACATTCAGGAATGAGCATGTGGCCCAAGGACAGATGAAAAGGTATTTGCTGGGGACTTCTGGGAGAAAATTTTTTCCTCTCTCTGTTGTCATAGCAACAGTATGGCAAACCAGCCTCCCATCTTTCTAATACAAAGTGAGGAAACATGTAGATCAATTACTCCTGTATGCCATTCCATGGCCAAAAAGGAAACAAATTTAAGATGAAGCCAGTCTGTGGTAAAGGAGCAGAATATCAGATTTTTAAAAAATCTGCATTTAATAACTTTAAGCCCTTGTATCAACTAACTCTGAAATTCACATGCCTCTGAATTTCAAGTTTTATGAACTTGGTTCAATTTTACATGACTGGCAGTCAAAAGAAGACTTCTTTCAGGCTAGCACCAGGGTATTCATAGGTGTAAGACATCTAACATTGCTAATAATAATCTAATATTTTCATTATCATTCAGATATCTCCACTCATATTTCTGGAAGATATCTCCAACTTTCAAACAAGAACAGGCTCAAAAGAGAACTCCAGATGTTATGAACTCCAAATTGTTCCTTTTTAATATTCTCTAATTCAATGAATGGCACCACTTTCAAGCAATTAATTACTCAGGCTAAACCACCTTGAGGCTGCTCTTACTTCTTCTAACTTTCCACAACCAATCTGAAAATTCTATTGTCTGTTTTCACATCATATCTACTATTCTGGATTCAGGCACTTGCCATCACTTCCATCAAGTCAATTACATTTCACTGTTTCAAACTAACAGCCTTCTAAAATGGATTACTAACAGTGGAAAATTCTGAAAGAGATGGGAATACCAGACCACCTGACCTGCCTCTTGAGAAATCTGTATGCAGCTCAGGAAGCGACAGTTAGAACTGGACATGGGACAACAGACTGGTTCCAAATAGGAAAAGGAGTACGTCAAGGCTGTATCTTGTCACCCTGCTTATTTAACTTATATGCACAGTACATCATGAGAAACACTGGGCTGGAAGAAGCACAAGCTGGAATCAAGATTACTGGGAGAAATATCAATAACCTCAGATATGCAGATGACATCACCCTTATGGCAGAAAGTGAAGAGGAACTAAAAAGCCTCTTGATGAAAGTGCGAGAGGAGAGTGGAAAAAGTTGGCTTAAAGCTCAACATTCAGAAAACGATCATGGCATCTGGTCCCATCAATTCATGGGAAATAGATGGGGAAATAGTGGAAACAGTGTCAGACTTTATTTTTTTGGGCTCCAAAATCACTGCAAATGGTGATTGAAGCCATGAAATTAAAAGACTCCTTGGAAGGAAAGTTATGACCAACCTAGATAGCATATTCAAAAGCAGAGATTTATCATTTTACATCTAATTCCCCACATGGGACCCAAAGGGATTCTTTAAAAATATATTGAGAAAATGTCACTTCCGCTAACAATATCTTTCAGTGGTTTTTCACCACACTCAAAAAAAAAAAAAAATCTAGCCTCTCACCGCTTCCACTTTTACATTCAAATATTCCCCCCAGTCTCTCTGCTAAAAAGTACTGACCTCTGCTGGTTTGGAAACAGACTAAACACACTGAAATTCTCTTCTCCAAATATTCAAGAAACTTGGCTCTCTTCCTTGAGGTCTCTACTGAAAAGTCACCTTGCTGAAGGGTGATTTCCTAACCATTTGTTCACTATTCTTTACTATCTTGTATTAGTTCTAAAGCAAATAAGTGACTGTATATTATCAGCCCTAATGACAATATTTGACCACCAGATCTGTTGATAACTGATCATCTGCTCTTAGATTTTTCAGTGATAAGAGGTATAATCCATTTTTGCTTACAACATTTTGACATGAGGTTGTTTTTTGTTTTGTTTTGTTTTCATTTGCAACAAAATCGTTAGTACAAGTGTTTAACTCTCCATGAGCCAAAATCTGAGCTTGGCTATATTGTGTAAACCTCACTATTAGAACTACTGCCATCTCCTTTTCGTTACCAGTTCCATTACTCTTTCCTTTGTGAAACTTGAGACCACTTATGTCAACAGTAAGGAGAAGGAGAAGATGCCAGATCTTAGAAAGAGAAAGTCACATAGAGAAGACTGTGTTGAGTAGAGATGTGACTTTCAGTGTAGTGATGAAGCTGGCTTCAAGATAAACCACAGATCCCTAGTCTTGGGAAACCAGAAGGGATGGGGTACAAATGATTTGGTCTGTACATGTAAGGCTCTTCCAGCAGAGAGCAGATCAAAGAAGAAGAGTGAGAAGGTCTAAAAGGGCAAAGAGAGGGCATATGGTATATGCTAGGTATCTCTATCTCACTTTTTGAAAACCGATTTACAGCTATCTATTCCAGGACACAGAATTAGAAGGTAAAGCACTTACCCTTGAGGAATATTAAACAAAAAGAAAAAGTCCAGACAGTAAAAACCTCAAGGTAAAACAAACCTCATCCAAACTATTTTTTTTGAGGATGAATCAGCAATCCATGAGAAAACAGTAATATGAACACTTTTCAGAACATTCTGGGACCTGTAATCGATAATCTAATTCTGGTTTCTCAGAGGCCCTTTGGCAAATACAATTATCTATTACCCTAGTTTAACACTGTTGCTAATCTTGGAGAACTGTAAAAAGAAAAAAAAAACTCATATAAACTATTAATATAAGATGAAATATGAAAATTATAAGACTTTCCAGAATAGTATATGGGGCAATTTCCACAGGCTTTTATATACTTCACAATTTTCCAGCTTTCCCCAGATTCAAATAATAAAATACACACTACCGCTAGAGTCATTTTTGTAGATTGATGGGCCAAACACATTCTAATTTTAATTGCATACTTTGATTACTCTCTGATAGCTCCAAGTTTAACTGTTAGACTTTTGAAGCTATCTTTGACATATCCCCAATTTTTTAATGAAAGCAAATATTAAAACAACACTCATTTAAGTGAGAGAGCAAATATCCACATTTTTGCATGGATTCATCTACACATGTCTGTGACCTGATATTTGTATTCTGTGGAGATGACTACCACAGAGGTGAAAAACAAAGATGCTATTATATATCGAAAATCCTCATGTATGTGTTCTTAGTCATGTCTGAGTGTTTGCACCTCCAACGGCCCTTCTGTCTGTGGAATTCTCCAGGCAAGAATACTGGAGTGGGTTGCCATTTCCTCCTCCAGGGGAATCTTTCCGATCCAGGGATGGAACCAGTATCTCTTGTGTCTCCTGCATAGGCAGGTTGATTCAACTAGTGCCACCTGGGAAGTCCTAAAACTCCTAAAGTTAATTAAATTACAAGCTTTAAAGGGCCCCCTTCAATTAGGACCACTAGATAATACAATATCTAATGATACTCTTCAGAACTTTGCACCACATATTATTGTGTTTTAATGTGTAAGTCATAATAAAGCCATTCTGGGCTTTGCAATCTGCCCCATCTCTTAAATGCACATGGAAAAAAACATTCTGCAAGTGACAAATTCCCTCACCAAAAGTACCGCTAACACAACCTCCTAAATTTCTAGAATAAATAAATTCACAAAGATACTATACAATTTCTTAGGGAAGTTCAATCTGGACCAGAGAAAAAAATCAGGCTTCTAATCAGTAATCATAGGAAGTGTGGAACAAGGACATTGGATGAAGGTGGCTGACTAAACATAAGAACCCTCTCCTGGCCAAATCTCTTTTAAATGGCCATATATATATTTTACAAAATAATGAATATAAAGTGGTGATGGAAAACTAGAATATCTTTTATCAATTGGCCATGCAATTTTAGGAATTAGTTACATACATAAAACAAAGAAAAGAGGCTCGTGCAAACTACAGCCCAAAAGACATTAGGAGGACAGAGGGACAGATGTGAAATCTTTACCAAAAGATTATTCAATAACACAGCAACACATTAAAATGGTTGGGGAGATCCCCAGAGAAGGGATTACTTGGGTGAGTGCATGTGGAATAGCTGGGCAGAATCTTCTCCTTTTCTGGGGATCAGCTGCTTTTGCCCTCAGAGCAAAGAGGTGATGGTCAGTGCCTGCGTCACTGAAACCAGACATAATCAGACAGAAATCTGAGGCAGTCGACCAGCATTTCAAATCCCATGGTTTCCTGAGGCCAGCTCTGATATCAGAGCATATATCTACAGCCAGCCAAACAGAAAGTAACAAACAAAATTGTAAGGAAATAGTGTGGGGAAAATATACTTTATTAGGGCTTCCCAGGTAGCTCAGTGTATAAAGAATCTACCTGCAATGCTGGAAACATGGGGAATGTGGGTTCTATCTGTAGGTCATGAAGATCCCCTGGAGGAGGCCTTGGCAACCCACTCCAGTACTCTTGCCTGGAGAATCCCAAAGAGAGCCTGGTGAACTACAGTCCATAGGGTTGCAAAGAGTCAGACACGACTGAAACAACTGAGCAAGCACATGTGCTTTATTACATAAGTTGCCAAACCCAATTTTTGAAGAAATTAATCTCAATATTTAAGAGACCAAACAGGAAACTTTGAAAGGCATTTAATTAACATCTTTAGACTGAGCCAAGATGTTATAAAAATATCAGAAATAGTAACATGACTTAACATATATGTAGGCTTGCCTGGTGACTCAATGGTAAAGAATCTGCCTGCCAGTGCAGGAGGGCCAGGTTTGATCCTGGGTGGAGAAGATCGTCTGAAGAACGAAATGGCAACCCACTATAGTATTCTTGCCTGGGAAATCCTATAGATATAGGAGCCTGGAGGGCTACAGTACACAAGGTCACAAAACAGTCAGATATGACTTAGTGAATAAACAACAGCATATCATAGATGTAGATTTCTCAGTTCAGTTCGGTTCAGTCGTTCAGTCATATTGGACTCTTGGCAATCCCATGGACTGCAGCACTCCAACCTCCCTGTCCATCACCAACTCCCGAAATTTACTCAAACTCATGTTCATTGAGTCGGTGATGCCATCCAACCATCTCATCCTCTGTTGTCCCCTTCACCTCTTGCCTTCAATCTTTCCCAGCCTCAGGGTCTTTTCAAATGAGTCAGCTCTCAGCATCAGGTGGCCAAAGTATTGGAGTTTCAGCTTCAACATCACTCCTTCCAATGAATGTTCAGGACTGATCTCCTTTAGGGTGGACTGGTTGGATCGCCTTTCAGTCCAAGGGACTCAAGAGCCTTCTCTAACACCACAGTTGAAAAACATCAATTCTTCGATGCTCAGCTTTCTTTATAGTCCAACTCACACATCCATACATGACCACTGGAAAAACCATAGCCTCGACTAGATGGATCTTTATTGGCAAAACAATATCTCTACTGTTTAATATGCTGTCAAGCTTGGTCATAACTTTCCTTCCAAGGAGTAAGCATCTTTTTATTTCATGGCTGCAGTCACCATTTGCAGTGATTTTGGAGTCCAAAAAGATAAAGTCAGCCACTGTTTCCACTGTTTCCCCATCTATTTGCCATGAAGTGATGAGACCAGATGCCATGATCTTAGTTTTCTGAATGTTGAGTTTTAAGTCAACTTTTTCACTCTCCTCCTTCACTTTCATCAAGAGGCTCTTTAGTTCTTCTTCGCTTTCTGCCATAAGGGTGGTGTCATCTGCATATCTGAGGTTATTGATATTTCTCCCAGCCATCTTGATTCTAGCTTACATTTCTTCTAGTCCAGCGTTTCTCATGATGTACTCTGCATATAAGTTAAATAAGCAGGGTGACAATATACAGCCTTGACGTACTCCTTTTTCCTATTTGGAACCAGTCTGTTGTTCCATGTCCAGTTCTAACTGTTGCTTCCTGGCCTGCATACAGTTTTCTCAAGAGGCAGGTCGGGTGGTCTGGCATTCCCATCTCTTTCAGGATTTTCCACAGTTTGTTTAACCACACAGTCAAAGGCTTTGGCCACATAGTCAAAGGCTTTGGCATAGTCAATAAAGTAGAAATAGATGTTTTTCTGGAACTCTCTTGCTTTTTCGGTGATCCAACGGATGTTGGCAATTTGATCTCTGGTTCCTCTGCCTTTTCTAAAACCAGCTTGAACATTTGGAATTTCATGGTTCACATATTGCTGAAGCCTGGCTTGGAGAATTTTGAGCATTACTTCACTAGTGTGTGAGGTATTAACATAATAATAATAACATCACTTGTAAAGATTTTAAAAGATTAAATTATGAGAAAATGAGATTAAAATCTACTTGGAAATGCAACAGAGCAAAACAATTCTTTATCAAATGAGCTCACAGCTAAGGCAGGCAATATTAGCTCTTAATTTTGTTGCAAAAGCATGCTTAAATCTTCATCCTACAACACTGAACCTGTAGAATTACAGAAAATCAAATACATATTTTAATATATTGGAAGTGTGCTTCCCAGGTGACTCAGTGGTAAAGAACCAGCCAGCCAAAGCAGGGGACTCTAGAGACTCCAGTTTGATCCTTGGGTCAGGAAGATCCCTTGAAGAAGGAAATGGTTAACCCACCCCAGTATTCCCACCTGGAAAATCCCATGGACAGAGGAGCCTAGAGGATTACATTTCATGTGTTAGGTGAAGTACACTGATTGAAACCACCCACCCTAGCCAGGTACCATAGTAACCCTTTGCATGAGTTGTTTATATGACAGGAGGTCCTTAAGGAACATAGAACTAATAAGCCACCACCAACCACAAGAATTCAGGAAAGGTCAAAAGGTGATACCATGCATCCAACCGCCTCCCAGAATCCTTCTCACTGGCATCTATCTTGGCTGAGCAATGCGTGCACCACCAGGAAGGACTCTTCATCAGAATGATTGGACAAAGACAACCTGGAAACTAATGCCATCATCATAAAACCCTAGGCTGCTAGACAGAGCTGGCAAAGCAGTTCTCCTTGGTTCCCTTACCCTACTGCTCTCCTCCTGGGAGCCCCTTCCCAATAAAATACCTTGCTTTGTCATTGCATGTATCTCCTCAGATTTATTTCCAAGTGTTAGACAAGAGTGCATTTTCGGCCCTGGAAGGGGTCCCCCTTCCTGCAACTCATAGGGTCACAAAGACTCAGAAAAGAGTAAGTATACTCACATGCCCATATTTGAATTAGATCAACTTTCAACCAAAACACAAGTTCAAAAATATATAAAATAATGTCAGCATGTAATGTAAAACAAAGTTTTATGTTCTGTAAAACCATTGAGAAATGGTGTATTTCCTGCCATACTAGTAAAAAGGATTTCACAGTCATCAACAATTGCAGCCCTTCAATGTGAGCTGGTGAGCCCTGAGGGAACTCAGGAAGGAGAAGAATATCTGCCATTTGAGTGAGTGAAGCCACTCAGTCATGTCCAACTCTTTGCAACCCCGTGGACTGTAGCCCACCAGGGTCCTCCATCCATGGGATTCTCCAGGCAAGAATACTGGAGTGGGTTGCCATTTCCTTCTCCAGGGGATCTTCCTTACCTAGGGATCGAACCCAGGTCTCCCACATTGCAGGCAGACGCTTTAACCTCTGAGCCACCAGAGAAGCCATTTAGCAGCCATCAAACTACAGCCACTCCCTAAGGTGAACCCTGAGGGAATCAAATCAAACTGATCACAAGGACCACAGCCTTGTTTAACTCAATGAAACTATGAGCCATGCCATGTAGGACCACCCAAAACAGACAGGTCAAGGTGGAAAGTTCTGACAAAATGTGTTCCACTGCAGAAAGGAATGGAAAACTGCTTCAGTATTCTTGCCTTGAGAACCCCATGAACAGTATGAAAATGCAGAAAGATAGGACACTGAAAGAGGAACTCCCCAGGTCAGTAGGTGCCCAATATGCTACAGGAGATCAGTAGAGAAATAACTACAGAAAGAATGAAGAGATGGAGCCAAAGCAAAAACAAGGCCCAGTTGTGGATTTGACTGGTGATGGAAGTAAAGTCCCATGCTGTAAAGAAAAATATTGTATAGGAACCTGGAATGTTAGGTTCATGAATAAAGGTAAATTAGAAGTGGTCAAACAGGAGATAGCAAGAGTGAATATCGACACTTTAGGAATCAGTGAATTTGTTATAGCCATGCGTTCCAGGAAACAAACTCACTCAGAAGGACAATGCAGATAGTGGAGTGCAGTTTATTATACCGGAGGGCCCAAGGCAGAGTCTCCTCTTAGCCAAGAACTCTGACCAGCATTTGTGAAAATCTTTATACCCCTTTGTATGTGTCTGAACCCACCACCCCAAATTCCTTGAGACTTACATAAACAAAGGAAGGGTAAATACAATCACAATAACCACATCATTCATGTGTTATGTGTTCTAACAGTTAATAATCAATAAGCCCGTGATTACATTCCAAAGAGTTAATAATCTATAAGCCTGTGGTTACATTCCAAACAGTTAATAATCAATAAGCCTATGGTTACATTCTGAAAGATACAGAAAGAATTTATGACCTGTCTGGAGGCAGGGGTAATTAGATTATATTTTCTCTTAGGTGATGAGTAACCTGGATATGATTTTTTTTTTCATTTTTAATCTTTTATTCTGAAGTCCAAGATTAACACAAGAACTATTAACAGCATTTTCAAAATCTCAAAAGTCACTTTTTGTTGGCATAGCCCAATTTCAATTGTTTGTATATAGATTTTAGCTTACTACTTTTATTTTTTATTTTTTAAATTTAATTTAATTTTTTGAACTTTTTTTTAATTTTATTTTTTAACTTTACAATATTGTATTGGTTTTGCCATATATAAAAATGAATCTGCCACAGGTATACATGTGTTCCCCATGTATGTGGGGATACATATCCCCATGGATATGATCTTCAAGATTCCCCTGTCTAGAGGGGGGTCTTATCCTTCTGTTGTAGTTTCCATAGGCACTAAGCGCAGAGTTCAGAGTCCATTGGAGAGGTGGCCGAGCATGATCAGCATGAACAGGACTAAGATGGAGTCCAGCTCTGTCTGTTTCCTCCTTCAAACTAAAGTGGACTGGAATGGGTGAATTTAACTCAGATGATCATTATATCTACTACTGTGGGCAAGAATCCCTTAAAAGAAATGGAGCAGCCATCATAGTCAACAAAAGAGTCCTAAATGCAGTACTTGGGTGAAATTTCAAAAACAACAGAATGATCTCTGTTTGTTTCCAAGGCAAACCATTCAATATCAGAGTAATCCAAGTCTATGCCCTGACCAGTAAGGCTGAAGAAGCTGAAGTTGAACAGTTCTATTAAGACTTACAAGACCTTCTAGAACTAGCACCCCAAAATGATGTCCCTTTCATCATAAGGGACTGGAATGCAAAAGTAGGAAGTCAAGAAATATGAAGTAACAGGCAAATTTGGCTTTGGAGTACAAAATGAAGCAGGGCAAAGGCTAAAGAGTTTTGACAAGAAAATGCACTGGTCATAGCAAACACCCTCTTCCAACAACACAAGAGAAGACTCTACACATGAACATCACCAGATGGTCAACACTGAAATCAGATTGATTATATTCTTTGCAGCCAAAGATGGAGAAGCTCTATATAGTCAGCAAAAACAAAACCGGGAGCTGACTGTGGCTCAGATATTGCAAAATTCAGATTAAAGTTGAAGAAAGTACTGAAAACCAATAGACTATTCAGGTATGACATAAATCAAATCCCTTATGATTATACAGTGGAAGTGACTCAAGGGATTAGATCTGATAGAGTGCCTGAAGAATTGTGGATGGAGGTTTTTAACCTTGTACAGGAGGCAGTGGTCAAGAACATCCCCAAGAAAAAGAAATACAAAAAGGCAAAATGGTTGTCTGAGGAGGCCTTGCAAACAGCTGAGAAAAGAAGAGACACTAAAGACAAAGGAGAAAAGGAAAGATACACCTATCAGAATGCAGTGTTCCAAAGAAAAACAAGGAGAGATAAGAAAGCCTGCTTCAAGTTCAATGCAAAGAAACAGAGGAAAACAATAGAATGGGAAAGACCAGAGATCTCTTCAAGAAAATTAGAGATACCAAGGGAATATTTCATACAATGATGGGCACAATAAAGGACAGAAATGGTATGGACTTAACAGAAGCAGAAGATATTAAGAAGAGGTGGCAAGAATACACAGAGAACTGTACAGAAAAGATCCTCATGACCCAGATAATCATGATGGTGTGATCACTGACCTAGAGCCAGACATCTTGGAATGTGAAGTCAAGTGGACCTTAGGAGCCATCACTATGAACAAAGCTAGTGGAAGTGATGGAATTCCAGTGGAGCTATTTCAAATCCTAAAAGATGTTGCTGTGAAAGTGCTGCATTCAATATGCCAGAAAATTTGGAAAACTCAGCAGTGTCTATAGGACTGAATATGATCAGTTTTCATTTAAATTCCAAAGAAAGGCAATGCCAAAGAAAGTTCAAACTACCGCACAATTGCACTCATCTCACATGCTATCAAAGTAATGGGCAAAATTCTCCAAGCCAGACTTCAACTGTATGTGAACTGTGAACTTCCAGATGTTCAAGCTGGATTTAGAAAAGGCAGAGAAACCAGAATTCAAATTTCTAACATCAACTGGATCATCAAAAAAGCAAGAGAATACTAGAAAAACTTCTACTTCTGCTTTATTGATTACGCCAAAGCCTTTGACTATAGATCACAACAAACTGTGGAAAATTCTGCAAGAGATGGGAATACCAGACCACGTGACCTACCTCCTAAGAAATCTGTATGCAGGTCAGGAAGCAACACTTAGAACTGGACTTGGAACAACAGACTGGTTCCAAATCGGGAAAGGAATACATTAAGGCTGTATATTGTCACCCTGCTTATTTAAATTTTATGCACAGTACATCATGCTAAATGCCTGGCTGGATGAAGAACAAACTGGAATCAAGATTGCCAGGAAAATATCAATAACCTCAGGTATGCAGATGACACCACCTTTATAGCAGAAAGTAAAGAAGAACTAAAGAGCCTCTAAGTGAAAGTGAAAGAGCAGATTTAAAAAGTTGGCTTAAAACTCAACATTTAGGAAACGAAGATCATGGCATCTGGTCCCATCACTTGATACCAAATAGTTGGGGAAACAGTGAGAGACTTTATTTTGGGGGGCTCCAAAATCACTGCAGATGGTGACTGCAGCCATGAAATTAAACAATGCTTGCTCCTTGGAAGAATAGCTTTGACCAACCTAGATAGCATATTAAAAAGCAGAGATGTTACTTTCCCACAAAGTTTATCTAGTCAAAGCTATGATTTTTCCAGTAGTCATGTGTGGTTGTGAGAATTGGACTATAAAGAAAGTTGGGTGCCAAAGAATTGATGCTTTTGAACTGTGGTGTTGGAGAAAACTCTTGAGAGCCTTTTGGACTTCAAGGAGATCAAACTAGTCAATCCTAACAGAAATTAGTCCTGACTATTCATTGGAAGGACTGATGCTAAAGCTGAAATTCCAATACTTTGGCCATCTGATTCAAAGAATTCACTCATTGGAAAAGACCATGATTCTGGGAAAGATTAAAGGCAGGAGGAGAAGGGGACAACAGAGGATAAGATGGTTGGATGACAGATCGACTGGAAGGTCATGAGTTTGAGCGAGCTCCAGGAATTGGTGGTAGACTGGGAAGCCTGGAGTGCTGCAGTCCATGGAGTCACAAAGAATTGTAAATGAGCCACTGAAGGAACTGAGACTGTAGCTACTCCCTAAGGTGAGCCCTGAGGGAGTATCTAAGGAGCTCACGATGTGAAAACAGGATCCTGCCTTCAGATAGCTGAGGTCCATATCAAAGGAATGATTTTAGTGTTCCCAGACTCTTCCATTTTTACTACAAAGAAGAACTAAATTCCTTAACTTGTTATATCTGTTTTACTTTAATTTACAAAAAAACTTTTGATGTTTACACTACCTGCCTTTTGTTGTAAAACTTCTATTTACCTGGCTAGTCCCCTTGTCTCCTTGAGTAGTTCTTTCACCTAGGTCATTTGAGATGCTGTCTCCTGGGCTTGAAATTCTAAAATTCCCACTGAATATAACAAAGCTCTCAACTTTTAGGTTGTCAATATTTTTTAAGTCAACATCTTTGTGTTGGAGCTAAGAAAAATTATAGTTATACCATATGCTATATATATTTATTAGATGTATGACTTCACAATCATTCTAATTGATGAAGTAAGCCACATATATAAATTCATACAAACTATGCCAAAGCCTTTGACTGTGTGGATCACAATAAACTGTGGAAAATTCTGAAAGAAATGGGAATACCAGACCACCTGACCTGCCTCTTGAGAAACCTATATGCAGGTCAGGAAGTACCAGTTAGAACTGGACATGAGACAACAGACCGGTTCCAAATAGGACAAATAGTACATCAAGGCTGTATATTGTCACCCTGCTTGTTTAACTTATATGCAGAGTATATCATGAGAAACACTGGGCTGGAAGAAACACAAGCTAGAATCAAGATTGCTGGGAGAAATATCAATAAGCTCAGATATGCAGATGACACCACCCTTATGGCAGAAAGTGAAGAACTAAAGAGTCTCTTGATGAAAGTGAAAGTGGGGAGTGAAAAAGTTGACTTAAAGCTCAACATTCAGAAAACTAAGTGATGGGACCTGGCATCTGGTCCCATCACTCATGGCAAATAGATGGGGAAACAGTGGAAATAGTGGCTGACTTTATTTTTGGGGGCTCCAAAATCACTGCAGATGGTGACTGCAGCCTTGAAATTAAAAGACACTTGCTTCTTGGAAGAAAAGTTATGACCCACCTAGACAGCCTATTAAAAAGCAGAGACATTACTTTGCCAACAAAGGTCCATCTAGTCAAGGCTATGGTTTTTCCAGTAGTCATGTGTGGATGTCAGAATTGGACTATAAAGAAGGCTGAGCACCGAAGAATTGATGCTTTTGAAATGTGGTGTTGGAGAAGACTCTTGAGAGTCTCTTGGACTGGAAGGAGATCCAACCAGTCCATCCTAAAAGAAATCAGACTGAATGTTCATTGGAAGGAGTGATGTTGAAGCTGAAATTCCCATACTTTGGCCACATGATGCAAAGAACTGACTCATTTGAAAAGACACTGTTGCTGGGAAAGGTTGAGGGCAGGAGGAGAAGGGGCCAACAGAGGATGAGATATTTGGCTGGCATCACTGACTCAATGGACATGAGTTTGAGTAAACTCTGGAATTTGGTGATTGACAGGGAGGCCTGGCTTGCTGTAGTCCATGGGGTTGCAAAGAGTTGGACATGACTGAGCGACTGAACTTAACTGAACTGAAGCATATTGTATACCTTGATTTCTGCTTGTCTTCTTTTGTGAATAAAATCCATATGTATTTAATGCAGATATCCAGCTTCTTAACTTTGTCACCAGTTAAAATGAAGCTAGTCAAGGCTGTATGGCTAGAAGATATTTTGGAACTATGTGAAATCATTCATGTTTTGTAAGAAGACCTGGATTTGTAACAAATGTTTTGTGATATTTATCTGGAAGAATAAATTTTGGTTTTAAAATGAAATTTATTGCTTCTTAACATGTCTTTGGCAGCACAAAAAATAAGCCTTCCAGAAAGAAAACTATTTTGACAAGAAAAAATTTAAATATTTAATATTTTATTTTAAAAGCGTATTTCATAGATAATCATATAAAATAACATTGTCATCAATGTGAACGAAATCAGAACTTTAAAATAAAAATATTATAAGTAAGTATTTACCTTAACTGCCCTTCAGTATGCTTGAAAATAAGGGGAAGAAAAATGTTGTATCTGACACATATTAACCACAAGAAGATTCTGTGACTATGTAACTCTCAGGAAAAACAGTTTAAGGAAGGAAACATTAATCAGGTTAAAAGGGTTGTTGTAAAATTATTAAAAAAAAAAACTCACTAGGAAGATATAACAAGAAAAATGGTTTAAGAATCTATTTTCCTGTTACTTATGAATGTATAATTCTCAAAAGGCTTGATACTATATTAGTCCTACTTGAACAAATTTCTTTTTATTCCTTGACATCTCTCCTTGAAAGTTTAGAACACATTTCTCCCACTAAGCCTACCAGTATTGATTTTTTTCTAGCCCATTTCTACTTCCCCCTATGCTCTTATATAGTGTACCCTATATTGAGTTAGATAGAAAATCTCACAGGAGCTTTGTATTTTATGTGTTTATAAGTGCCATGTACCCTTACAACTATTATAAATAAATAATAATGACCATCTTGGGGAACAATAAAACATAAAAGTGTCAACCTTTCAAACAAAAATGAGTTACCTTCCTTTCTCTAACTGTGCCTTAGAGACACATTCTTGTAAAATTCCAGAAAGTCTTTCAAGCATATTATTTAAGTTAGAAAAGAAAAAATAACACTATGTCAGTGTAAGGTGAACAACCATTTGGTCTGCCTCATTTTAGCACTGAAAGTCAAGTTTCTCAGGTTGGAATTCAATCTCAAGGAAACTGGGATATTTCGTTGCCCAATAATCTCACTCTTCTTTTAAGAAATCTATAGCACATACAACTCATATATGTTTGGGCAACAACCAAATTAATATCCATTATAGAGAAAAATATAACAAGTTTTAAAAATCAAAGTCTTCTATTTCTATTGCTACAAAAGGAAAATGTATATGCTTTTGTAGCCTACATATCTTCTTCTAATTTGGTTAAATATAGAGAGTTTTTACTAAATGGAAATTTGCAAAATGGTAGAATATGACTTCCTTTAGATTAATATATATTGTCAAGTCTTTAGTACTCCTTGAGTTTTTATGAAGCATTGTAGAGAAACTCACAGTTACTTTCAGGCATCTTACCATCTGATAAGTTCAAGAAAGTGAAAAAGCTATTAAGCTATTTATCAATTTTTAGAAAGAATACTTCAGAGTTTGATAGCATTGCCTTTGCCTACAGTTCAGTTCAGTTCAGTTCAGTTGCTCAGTCGTGTCTGACTCTTTGCAGCCCCATGAATCACAGCACGCCAGGCCTCCCTGTCCATCACCAACTCCCGGAGTTCACCCAGACTCACGTCCATCGAGTCGGTGATGCCATCCAGCCATCTCATCCTCTGTCGTCCCCTTCTCCTCCTGCCCCCAATCTCTCCCAGCATCAGAGTCTTTTCCAATGAGTCAACTCTTCGCATGAGGTGGCCAAAGTACTGGAGTTTCAGCTTTAGCATCATTCCTTCCAAAGAAATCCCAGGGCTGATCTCCTTCAGAATGGACTGGTTGGATCTCCTTGCAGTCCAAGGGACTCTCAAGAGTCTTCTCCAACACCACAGTTCAAAACCATCAATTCTTCGGCGCTCAGCCTTCTTCACAGTCCAACTCTCACATCCATACATGACCACAGGGAAAACCATAGCCTTGACTAGATGAACCTTTGTTGTTAAAGTAATGTCTCTGCTTTTGAATATGCTATCTAGGTTGGTCATAACTTTCCTTCCAAGGAGTAAGCGTCTTTTAATTTCATGGCTGTAGTCACCATCTGCATTGATTTTGGAACCCCAAAAAATCAAGTCTGACACTGTTTCCACTGTTTCCCCATCTATTTCCCATGAAGTGATGGGACCGGATGCCATGATCTTCGTTTTCTGAATGTTGAGCTTTAAGCCAGCTTTTTCACTCTCCTCTTTCACTTTCATCAAGAGGCTTTTTAGTTCCTCTTCATTTCTGCCATAAGGGTGGTGTCATCTGCATATCTGAGGTTATTGAAATTTCTCCCGGCAATCTTGATTCCAGCTTGTGTTTCTTCCAGTCCAGCGTTTCTCATGATATACTCTGCATATAAGTTAAATAAACAGGGTGACAATATACAGCCTTGATGTACTCCTTTTCCTATTTGGAACCAGTCTGTTGTTCCATGTCCAGTTCTAACTGTTGCTTCCTGACCTGCATACAAATTTTGCCTACATTGACAGCTATTTTTTTAGCTAAGGAAGTGATTAAAATATAGAGTTTACAAGTAAAGAAATATATGTAATTAAAATGTGACAGATTTTCATAAGTAAATAATATAAACCTCTCTGCTATCTGAATTATAAAGTATATTTCTCATATTTGATAACTTAGAAAATTTGGATTTTCTCTTGCAGTCAGGATGGTTCTGGGCCTCCAATAATATATTCTCAAAAATGTTCATCTAATCACAAAACCATACCCTAAGTGGGAGTTCCAAAGAGAAATAATACATGACCTGGCCTTTAAGGGATGAATAGTCTGTTAGAAGTCAAAAGTGAAAAAATGAATTTGTTAAGGTAGAACACAATACAACTGAATATAGAAGGTACCCTCACTGTAAGAAGTTACTAAGGTGTATAGTAAAAGCTTTACAAAGGATATGATGCTTGAATTAGACCTTGAATTCATTCATTAATTCCTTCATTTATGCAAGCATGCATGTATGTCTCAAAATTATTCGGCATCAATATTGTGCCAGGCCCCATGCTTAGTGCTGGCTATATGTTGTAAACAAGAGAGCCTTCTGATATCATACAACATATACTCTATTAGGAAAAAGAGCTGATAAACATGTTCACAAAAAAATACAACACATTAGACACAGATGCTGTCAAATGTTATCAAAAAATAAGGTGATATGAGAGAGATAGGTGGAAGGAGTTGAGAAACAAACAGGAATTATTCAGGCAGATTGGAGTGGGGTGGACAAAGGTATTCAAAGAGAAAGACAGGTCCTATTAAGTTTTCTGACTTACTTCTACAACACAGTTGGCACTCTACTTAAGTGGTCACCAACATCCTTCCTTTTTTCTTGGTAACTCTCTCAAAAAGTAAATCTCAGTATTACAACTATCACATTCTAATTTGTCTCTGATTGTTCAGCCTTTTAATTTCACATCGTTTTCCCCCATTTATTGCATTGACAGACTTTTAATTTAATAACATTTTCCTACCTACAAACTTTCTTTAATGCTGATTCCTATTCTTTCTCTGGTATGACCAAACTTCTTTTAAGAAGTTGGAGAGTAATGGAATTAATATCAAACCAGAAAGCCAAATCTTCTATATAACTTCCAGGGAAATACACATAGGTGCAAGAAGAGCTATATAAAATCAATAATAGACCTGGATAGAGGTGAAAATGATGTAGAAGAGAGAAAAAGAAAAAGATCAGAGCAAGAAAAGCAGGTCCAAAATTTTCCTATTAACAGGGATGAAACAAAATTCTACCAAATAAGGCAGAGGGTCAGCTTCAGATAAAAGTTTAGGGTTGTTAGAAACTCACCAACACTTTGACCTTGGGTACCAGTTCTTGGTTTTATATGAATTCTAGAAATGATTAGCCTAAGCAACATTTACTTCTAGAATGTTCTATCAGTGTAGATCTATTCTTTCTCCTGCTAAGTAGACCTCTGTGAGGTCTGCCAACACATCCACTACCTGTCCAAACAACTGAAAATGAAGAATTAGAGTGCACAGTACATGAGGGCTTATATTCCTGCTGCCATAATTGTCTGCTTTGGAACCAAGACCTGAAGAGAATGGTTATCTTCCTCATACATGCTGCGTGGGGTCTACCTTGCTCCTGTGTGTGCGAGCCAACTCACTTCAGTTTGTGTCCACCTATGCGACCAACATCTTTTAGGATGTGAAATAGCTCAACTGGAATTCCATCACCTCCACTAGCTTTGTTCGTAGTGATGCTTCCTGAGGCCCACTTGACTTTTCATTCCAGGATCTGGCTCTAGGTTGGTGATTGCACCATCGTGATTATCTGGGTCATGAAGATCTTTTTTGGATAGTTCTTCTCTGTATTCTTACCACCTCTTCTTAATATCTTCGGCTTCTGTTAGGTCCATACCATTTCTGTCCTTTATCGAGCCCATCTTTGCATGAAATGTTCTCTTGGTATCTCTAATTTTCTTGAAGAGATCTCTAGTCTTTCCCATTCTGTTGATTTCCTCTATTTCTTTGCATTGATCGCTGAGGAAGTCCTTTCTTATCTCTCCTTCCTATTCTTTGGAACTCTGCATTCAAATGGCTATATCTTTCCTTTTCTCCTTTGCCTTTCACTTCTCTTCTATTCATCGGTATTTGTAAGGCCTTCTCAGACAACCATTTTGCTTTTTTGCATTTCTTTTTCTTGGGGATGGTCTTCATTCCTGCCTCCTGTACAATGTCATGAACCTCCGTCCATAGTTCATCAGGCACTCTGTCTATCAGATCTAGTCCCTTAAATCTATTTCTCACTTCCACTGTATAATCATAGGGGATTTGATTTAGGTCATACCTGAATTGACTAGTGGTTTTCCCTACTTTCTTCAATTTAAGTCTGAATTTGGAAATAAGGAGTTCATGGTCTATGCCACAGTCAGCTCCAAGTCTTGTTTTTGCTGACTATATAGAGCTTCTCCATGTTTGGCTGCAAATAATATAATCAATCTGATTTCAGTGTTGACTATCTGGTGATGTCCACGTGTCTTCTCTTCAACACAAGTCTTCTCTTGTGTTGTTGGAAGAAGGTGTTGTCATGCACTATGACCAGTGTGTTCTCTTGGCAAACTTCTGTTAGCCTTTGCCCTGCTTCATTCTGTTTTCCAAGGCCAAATTTGCCTATTACTCCAAGTATTTCTTGACTTCCTACTTTTTCACTCCAGTGCCCTATAATGCCCAACATATGTCCTATAATGAAAAGGACATCTTTTTGGGGTGTTAGTTCTATAAGGTCTTGTAGGTCTTCATAGAACCATTCAACTTCAGCTTCTTCAGCGTTACTGGTTGGGGCATAGACTTGGATTACTGTGATATTGAATGGTTTGCCATTGAAACTAACAGAGATCATCCTGTCATTTTCGAGATTGCACCCAAGTACTGAATTTAGGACTCTTTTATTAACTATGTGGCGACTCCATTTCTTCTAAGGCATTCTTGCCCACAGTAGTAGATATAATGGTCATCTGAGTTAAATTCACCCATTCCAGTACATTTTAGCTCATTGATTCCTAAAATGTCAATGTTCACTCTTGCTATCTTCTGTTTGACCACTTCCAATTTGCCTTGATTCATGGACCTAATATTCCAGGTTCCTATGCAATATCACTCTTTACAGCATGAGACTTTACTTCCATCGCCAGTCATATCCACAACTGGGTGTTGCTTTTGCTTTGGATCCATCTCTTCATTCTTTCTGGAGTTATTTCTCCACTGATCTCCAGTAACATATTGGGCACCTACTGACCTGGGAGTTCATCTTTCAGTGTCGTATATTTTTCCCTTTTCATACTGTTTATGGGGTTCTTAAGGCAAGAATACTGAAGTGGTTTGCCAAAACCTTCTCCAGTGGACCATGTTCAAGTAGGCCTTAGAAAGCATCACTATGAACAAAGCTGGTGGAGGTGATGGAATTCCAGTTGAGCTATTTCAAATCCTAAAAGATCATGCTGTGAGGGTGCTGCACTCATTATATCAGCAAATTTGGAAAACTCAGCACTGGCCACAGGACTGGAAAAGGTCAGTTTTCATTCCAATCCCAAAGAAAGGCAATGCCAAAGAATGTTCAAACTACCACACAATCTCACACACTAGTAAAGTAATGCTCAAAATTCTCCAAGCCAGGTTTCAACAGCACGTGAACTGTGAATTTTCAGATGTTCAAGCTGGATTTAGAAAAGGCAGAGGAACCAGAGATGAAATTGCCAACATCTGTTGGATCATAGAAAAACCTAGAGAGTTCCAGAAAAACATCTATTTCTGCTTTAGTGAGTATGCCAAAGCCTTTGACTGTGTGGACCACAACAAATTCTGGAAAATTCTGAAAGAGATGGGAATACCAGACCACCTGACCTGCTCCTGAGAAATCTGTATGCAGGTGAGGAATTAACAGTTAGAACTGGACATGGCACAACAGGCTGGTTCCAAATACGAGAAGTTGTACATCAAGGCTGTATATTGTCACCCTGCTTATTTAACTTATATGCAGAGTACATTATGAGAAATGCTGGACTGGATGAAGCACAAGCTGGAATTAATTTTGCTGGGAGAAAGATCAATAACCTCAGATATGCAGATGACATCACCCTTATGGTAGAAAGCAGAGAACTAAAGAGCCTCTTAATGAAAGTGAAAGAGGAGAGTGAAAAAGTTGTCTTAAAACTCAACATTCAGGAAACTAAGATCATGGCATCTGGTCCCATCACTTCATGGGAAATAGATGGGGAAACAGTGGAAACAGTGTCAGGCTTTATTTTTTGGGGTTCCAAAATCACTGCAGATGGTGACTTCAGCCATGAAATTAAAAGACACTTGCTCCTTGGAAGAAAAGTTATGACCAATCTAGACAGTATATTAAGAAGTAGAGACATTACTTTGCCAACAGAGGTCCATCTAGTCAAAGCTGTGGTTTTCCCAGTAGTCGTGTATGGATGTGAGAGTTGGACTATAAAGAAAACTGATCATTGAAGAACCGCTGCTTTTGAACTGTGATGTTGGAGAAGACGCCTGAGAGTCTCTTGGACAGCAAGGAGATTCATCCAGTCCTTCCTAAAGAAATGAGTCCTGAATATTCATTGGAAGGACTGATGTTGAAGCTGAAACTCCAATACTTTGGCCACCTGATGCGGCAAACTGACTCATTTGGAAAGAGACTGATACTGGGAAAGCTTGAAGGTGGAAGGAGAAGGGGATGACAGAGAATGAGATGGCGGGATGACATTACTAACTCAATGGAAATGAGTTTGAGTAAATTCCGGGAGTTGGCCATGGACAGGGAGGTTGTCATGCTGCAGTCCATGGGGTCGCAAAGACACGACTGAGCGAATGAACTGATCTCAATTTAACTGCTACCAGATGAACTGTAACCCACCAGGCTCCTCTGTCCGTGTGATTCTCCAGGCAAGAATACTAGAGTGGGCTGCCATTTCCTCCTCCAAGGAATCCTCCCTATCGAGGGATCAAACTCGTGTTTCTCATGTCTCTTGCATTGGCAGTCTGGGTCTTTATCACGTGTGCCACCTGGGAAGCCCTTGATGCCACCTTGAGCAAATTCCATTGATATCAGTTGCTTGGATGAAAGACTTTAGCAGGTTATAACAATAATTTAAAAAATTATGTTTCAAGGTATTACTGTCTTAATTGTTTTTTAAAAAATGACCATACAGTGAGGGGAGAAAATGGTTACTAAAATAGAACTGTGAAATGATTCACAATCTCACTGATGCTTGTGATACTGTTATACCATCTTCACTGTTAGTGTTTTATTTATGGGGTAAGTGAAGCATTCATTTAGAGATTGTCATTTCCTTCACATTCTTTAAAAGGGAGCAGAAGAGCCTGTTTAAAAGGAGATATCTTGGCTTGGTTCCCAATTCTCCTTTCCTTTCAGTTAGTGTTGTACTAATTAGTTCAGCATGATCATCCAACTGTCAGATAGTATTTAATTCAATTAATTTAATTTCCACCCAACACCTTTCCATAAAATTGAACAATGACTTATTGTTTGTTTTCATCAATAATTTTTCATAGTGAATGTTCTACATTCAGGGATAGCATTTGTTACTCTGGCAGATAAAAAATTCTGTACACATACAGAGACAAGTAAATACCAGTTTCCTGATAAATTCTAGCATGAAAAATGCACTCACTTTACTAATGAACTATTTAATAAACAATGAATTTTTATTATATAACTTTTTAAGTGTCTTTAGGAACATTTCATTTTGACTTTCTAAATAAAGGTGTACAGTGTAGGGCATATGATTTTTTCAATACAAACTTAAATGTATTTTTATTATACTTTCACTGAGCACTTAACATTATAAATATTTGCCCTCAATGTCTCTTTGTGTGATATTTAAAAGTTACATGCGACTTTATTATCTATGACATGGCAGTTTAGTAGCCAATTAAATTCTAAAAGTCAGCGTTCTTTTAAAAGTGAAAAAAAGCAGGCATGGGAGAAAGATTCTGTACTGAGAAATTATGAGTAAGATGTTTTTAAGAATGTATAAAGTTATTTTTGCAAATGCAATTTTACTTCCAAATTCTGGCAGAATTTTAATGTCTGTCTATGTATCAAGAGATTCATATTTTAAAATATTATCAAGTTTTTGTCTATTTGGTATGAATTTGCTCCCAAACGTGTTCTAATTCTCTCAGTGCATCTGGATAAAGACATTTGCCAAGAAGATAAGCAGGCATGACTCCTAAAATGGCTAATTTTTTGGTCCAGAGAGGAATGAGGTTTGTTAATGAATAGAAATGTAAACATTTGTTGAATAAGATGTAAGCCTGTTTATAGTACAAATGTGAAACTATTTGTAGCTATAGCCAACAAAATAAACAGAACTACTAAATCCCACTAATATTCACAAGACATGAAGACTGAGAAGTTTACTCTGTTTGGAGAATTCTTTGCTTCCTTGATTTTAGATAGATGTTCACCTAGGACTGATTTAATGTAAGGGAAGTATAGGAGTCTTTCTAGTCTGAATGGTTTCGAGATATTATTTCTGGTCAACACTTAAAATCCTTCGAGTCTCCTAGGGAATAAAGGCAAAACACATGGTAATGGGTTTGCCAAGATGGTATCAGTGGGAGGTGAGGAGCACCCAGGGCACCTACGATGGGGGAGGCAGGTAGACCATGAATGGAGAATTTCATATTTGCTGTAGATTTTTATTCTTAGAATTAATGTTTAACTTTCATAAATGTTGACAGGATTTCCTATATCTTAGTATTCATTAGGTAAAAGTGTATTCATAGGGAAAACTAGATCTTAATGCCAGTAAAAGGATCATATTCTGTTCTAAAATATAACATTTAAAGATAAACCATTTCTCATAAAATTTTTTTTTAATTCAATGCTTTTAATCAGTTGAGTAACAACTGGTATTTGAGAAAAGTTGAGAAGGTAAAAACTGATATTTATGATTACTTCTTCAGGCAGTGGGTAGAGAAGCCCCTAAAAAACTGTACGGAAGGAAGCCAAAGACAGACAAACAGTAGGTCCAGGTAAGAGAAGCACCCAATGCCATGTAAAAGCAGATAAAGAAACCAAGCAGAGCAGGACTTCTAAGCTTCATGTAAGTGATCAGGAACAAAGAGATCTGGAGAAGTTGAAGCAGCAGTAGGAGATGGGTTTGTCAAAATATTGATGAATCAGAAATATTCATCACTTGAAGGAGCTAGGGCAATGTAACTGGAGAACAGAGATACAGAGCCAGAGTAATGGAGAAAGAAATGATTCTGAAACTGAGGCTATTTGCTCCTGCACAGCCCAACTTTCTTTCTTCTTATCTCACGCCAATTAGTTTCAGTACTGAGTAACCCTTGCCTGGATGCCTATAGGTATTCGCATCCAAAAACAAAGACCTGACTTCTGTGGGATTGCTAGAGCAGGAAGTCACGATTTTCTGGGAGAGATAGTTCTTATATTGATCATTTAAGCCCATGTCTTCATAAAATATTAATATGACAAGGTTTAGTTAGTAGATGTTAACTGCTGAGAGTGTCTGGTGAGATCTGAGCACATGACAGAGAATAACTCCAACATAATGCTTTTCTTTTAAATCAGTGAACACAAAGATCCTTTTCCTTTTTGCTGCATAGGAAAATTCACAATGTTATTGTGGAATACCCTGCAGTTATTGCACATCAAAGAAATGTTTTTCATTTTAGTCTGGCATCTGAAACTCCACATATACCTAAAAGTATATAATAGTTATTGTCAACATCTCATGTCTCCAACTTTAATGTTTAGCATTTAGAGTGCAGTTGGTGTGATGTTCTGCCCAGAGACTGTTCTTAAAATCCCAAATGAGAAGAAATTGTGTGGTGCTTTTGGGCATGAACACACGATACTGTGGTGAAGCAGCAGGAGATAAATATACAAGGAAGTCTAAGAAGAATTTTTCAGAGCTTTATGATCCTAGGATCATACTTGGGCACTCAAATGGCAAAGTAGACATGTGGCAGAAGATCCTAGAGGGTGTTTTTCCCCATTTAATAAGATGGAAAGTCAAACCTGTAACGACAGTCTGAGATTTTGTTCATTTTTTAAAAATAAAGGATATTTAAATGTAACATTGATTACCTAGTCTGATTATTCATTCATTTAGTTAAATTCCACAAACCTTTCAAATAGAAATGAGATACAAAGTGACAAAAATATAACTCCTTACTTTTAGGACTATATATAGGGAAGAGACAAATAAATACAATTAACTATGATTTATGGCAAAAAGTGTTGAGTCAGCTATAGAGTCAACCCAAGATCTATATGTGTGAAAAGAGTATAATGCTTGCTAGAAAATCAGGGGTTTTTCCTTGGAAGATATGGGATTTGAGTATTTGTACTAAGTGTTAAAAATTAGGTAAGATTTCAGCAGTCAGAAATGGAGAGAGAGAAAGGAATTCATGGAAAGAGACTAGCAGTGAAGGCTAGCGGGCAATGTGTAGACATCAAAAAACTGGACTAGTGTAACTGGAATGTAGGGAACAAGGAATAAGACTGGAAAGGCAAATGGAGTTGAGATCACAGAGGGCCAAGTAGATGGATGGTATTCCTTAAGAAATACCAAGTCATTGCACAGTTGAATATTTGCAATTATATTCTATGTATAAACTAAGATTATGGCATCTGGTCCCATCACTTCATGGCAAATAGATGGGGAAACAGTGGACAATTTTTTAGGGCTCCAAAATCACTGCAGATGGTGACTGCAGCCATGAAATTAAAAGACACTTGCTCCTTGGAAGGAAACCTATGACCAACCTAGACAGCTTATTAAAAAGCAGACACATTACTTTGCTAACAAAGGTCCATCTAGTCAAAATTATGGTTTTTTCCAGTAGTCATGTATGGATGTGAGAATTGGACTATAAAGAAAGCTGAGCATCAAAGAATTGATGCTTTTGAACTGTGGTGTTGGAGAAAACTTTTGAGATTCCCTTGGACTGCAAGGAGATCCAACCAGTCCATTCTAAAGGAAATCAGTCCTGAATATGCATTCGAAGGACTGATGCTGAAGCTGAAACGCCAATACTTTAACCACATGGTGCAAAGAACTGACTCATTTGAAAGATCCTGATGCTGGGAAAGATTGAAGGCAGGAGGAAAAGAGGATGACAGAGGATGAGATGGTTGGCTGGCATCACCGACTCAATGGACATGAGTTTGAGTAACCTCCAGGAGTTGGTGATGGACAGGGAGGCCTGGGGTGCTGCAGTTCTAAGGGGTCGCAAAGAGTTGACACGACTGAGCAACTGAACTGAACTGAACTGAACTAATATTCTATGTTGGGTATCCTGCTGTGAAAGAATAAAATCCAAATCTGGACACAGAGGGGAAAAAAAAGAAATGTTAAGTCATAAAAATATTTTAGTGCATGACAGAATTGAGTTTTGAAAAAAATCATGTTCCACTCAACATGTCAACTGTACACTTGTTTCTTGATCTCATTGCCCAGAAGGCAGATTGCAGGTTTTAGTCTGCTGTCAGAGAATTAATGCTTTTCCCCTATTCTCAGATAGATTTTCCCTTCAGATTCTAACTTTTGAAAATCTATTACAACTCTCTGAACTATAGTATTGAATTATTTGACTAAGCCATAGACTTATACCTGTTTATTATAAAGTTTTGTCTTAAACCTTGGTTAAAAACAAGCTTATTTTGTGGTAAAATTTTGGCATGAATGTCATCTTGCTCTGATGACATTAACTAAATTTATGTTTCAAAATCAATCTGACTCGTGTTACTTTAACCTGATTCTTAGCATGAGACCCATGGATGAGTATCTTGCTTCAAAATATGATGTAGGAATAAGATAACTGAATTGACAAGTATTCCTTAGAGCAACCCTATCCACTATTTCTCTCTCCAAAAGAGTTTTGACAGCTTGTCAAACATCTTCTTATAAAGAAATCATATGACTACCTTCATCAGACTACCTGTCGGTTCACACCCATTGAAGCTTGAAACAGAATCAGTGTTTCCCCACAGGGTTCTAGTGCCGTAAGAATTACTCAACCCCACATATCCTGAGAGGCAACGTGGTCTATTCAGTCGGGCAAAAAAGATACAGTTTAAAGTCTGAGCATCTATTTCCCCCCACCCCCCGACAGATTTGTCAAATGACTTTAGAAGAAATTTCTTCATTCTACTTTCTCTTGCCTAGTTCCTAAACTTCCCTTATGGAATTGATATTTGCCATCTGTCATTAAGAAGATGAGGCTGATATATAAGGTATACCTTATAGAGGAGAATGGGAGAAGGCAGTAGCAACCCACTCCAGTACTCTTGCCTGGAAAATCCCATGGACGGAGGAGCCTGGTAGGCTGCAGTCCATGGGGTCACGAAGAGTCGGACATGACTGAGCGACTTCACTTTCACTTTCGTGCATTGGAGAAGGAAATGGCAACCCACTCCAGTGTTCTTGCCTGGAGAATCCCAGGGACGGGGGAGCCTGGTGGGCTGCCGTCTATGGGGTCGCACCGAGTTGGACACGACTGAAGCGACTTAGCAGCAGCAGCAGCAGCATAGAGGAGAATGTTATTTCTAAAAGCTCTTGAGAAGATATTTATTGAGAAAATACTGACCCTCTTTGCCCCTCCAATTGTAAGTTCCTACATGGTGATTCACTGCATATCTCCATATAAAAATACTTGTTACATTTTGCCTTCCTTTTTAAGATGTTAGATCTGTCAAGGGAAATGATCCATATAACTCTTCTGTTTTGGGGATAAAAATGAAATCTCAGTTAATTTTAAAGAAATAAAAATGGATTCCTCTGCTCTCTCTCTTTCTCTCTCTTTTATTCTTGAGAATGATTACAAGTGTTTACATTCATGCAGTACCCCTACCTAATTTTGAGATGTATATATATATATTGTTTTTTAAATCTTAATTTTCTTGCTGATAAGCTTATTTAGTAGTTCAGTTTTACTCTGAATATGCATGAAAGACAGAAGATTCAGTGATGGATTTGAACAACTCAATCCTTACTATCACAGAAATAGCTTCAAGTTCTATATGCATTGCAATCTATCTTTAAGAACCAAAATGGTTTGCAATGTATCAATATAGACTTTAAAGGGATTTCTGAAAATTAAATTATCAATGTAAAATTGTTTTTCAGTTAAATGGTGCTTTGCAAATTTCTATTGTTATTATCATTTTAAATAATTCTGTTGCAAGTTTTCTGCATTAGAGAAAGAAGTGAGTTTTAGAACTGCTACCTGTTAGGATTTCTTTTTTTTTTTTTTTTTTTTTTTTTTAGGATTTCTTTTAAAAACCAGGAAGAAAATAAATAAAAAAGAAAACATGAAATGCCAACTAGAGTAAAAGGTGGTCAGATGTGGCCTTTTAGTCTCTTAACTTAATGGTGGGTGACCAATGGAATGTGGTTTGTAAACTTTGGGGTAATTATTTATGCATTATTTCCACCTTAGCCTTTTAAGAGAACTAATGGTAAACATTTTACATTTCTGTACTAATCAAATGATTTCTTCCATACATTTTTGCATACATATATTGAGTCTATTTACCTGAAGTAATATGATTGATTTTTATATCATTATTTAAAAATGCTTTCACTTCTGATAGATTTGGCCTGTCTTTCTTAATGTTAATTTTAGAAAACTTCAATTTCTATCTGGAGAGTGGGTTTCAGAAAAGTTTAGACACATCTAAGTTCTTCCAAACATTTTAAGTTTTAGTAACAAGGAAGCTCTTGATTGTTTTTGGATTTGAAGCAACTACTGCAGAAGAAATGAAGTTCACAGATTTTTTGAACATTTCCTTCTCTGTAATTATTTTTATTGTATTATATTATACTCACTTGAAAACCTGATAATTTGCTTAGATTTCAGAATTTAATCGTTATTTTCTTTCTGGGATTGAAATACATTTCTATCAACAAATACAAAATTTATAGCAACTAATTTGTCACCTTTGAATATGATTCATTGTCATCTGTCTAAAAACTATGAATTTTCAACATGGAAGGTATTATCTTTTTAAGAGATGTTATAATTCATACACAGAATGATTAACCCATATTGTATTTGAAACTTGTTCATTTTCCTCCATCCTAGAATAAAAATAATTAGGGCGAAGGGATTCTTTGTGACCTCTAGTACTATTCATTTAAGCTGATCTTTACATATGAAATTCCTTTACATTTTTCTAAAGTTCCAAGTAACTGAAAATTCTCAAGGGGTAAGAAGTTGCTATTCCAGCACAAAGATCAGCAGCATATCACAAGGACTAAAGAACAATACAAAGAACCTGAGATTATAATGATTTTCTTCTCAAATATTTACCTAATGTCTACTGCAGTGCTGCATACAGATAATTTGATTAAACCTTGTTTAATAAATGAGTGAACTTTGTAGAAAACTTTGCATTTAATTTTTTTAAACTTTAGTTTACTTATTGCAGTATTAACATATTTTACTACATTATCAAATGTCTAGATGATTTTTCTTTTTACTTTTCCGGAGAGAATTTTCTATAATTAATTTGATTTTATAACACACAGCTTATGACATGACTATGCAGTACTTGGATGCAATCTCAAAAACGACAGAATGATCTCTGTTCGTTTCCAAGGCAAACCATTCAATATCACAGTTATTCAAGTCTATGCCCCAACCAGTAACGCTGAAGAAGCTGAAGTTGAACGGTTCTATGAAAACCTACAAGACCTTTTAGAACTGACACCCAAAAAAGATGTCCTTTTCATTATAGGGGACTGGAATGCAAAAGTAGGAAGTCAAGAAACACCTGGAGTAACAGGCAAATTTGGCCTTGGAATACAGAATGAAGCAGGGCTAAGACTAATAGAGTTTTGCCAAGAAAATGCACTGGTCATAACAAACACCCTCTTCCAACAACACAAGAGAAGACTCTATACATGGACATCACCAGATGGTCAACACCTGAATCAGATTGATTATATTCTTTGCAGCCAAAGATGGAGAAGCTCTATACAGTCAGCAAAAACAAGACCAGGAGCTGACTGTGGCTCAGACCATGAACTCCTTATTGCCAAATTCAGACTTAAATTGAAGAAAGTAGGGAAAGCCACCAGACTATTCAGGTATGACCTAAATCAAATCCCTTATGATTATACAGTGGAAGTGAGAAATAGATTTAAGGGCCTAGATCTGATAGATAGAGTGCCTGATGAACTATGGAATGAGGTTTGTGACATTGTACAGGAGACAGGGATCAAGACCATCCCCATAGAAAAGAAATGCAGAAAAGCAAAATGGCTGTCTGGGGAGGCCTTACAAATAGCTGTGAAAAGAAGAGAAGCGAAAAGCAAAGGAGAAAAGGAAAGATATAAACATCTGAATGCAGAGTTCCAAAGAATAGCAAGAAGAGATAAGAAAGCCTTCTTCAGCGATCAATGCAAAGAAATAGAGGAAAACAACAGAATGGGAAAGACTAGAGATCTTTTCAAGAAAATCAGAGATACCAAAGGAACATTTCATGCAAGGATGGGCTCGATAAAGGACAGAAATAGTATGGACCTAACAGAAGCAGAAGATATTAAGAAGAGGTGGCAAGAATACACAGAAGAACTGTACAAAAAATATCTTCACGACCCAGATAATCACAATGGTGTGATCACTGACCTAGAGCCAGACATCCTGGAATGTGAAGTCAAGTGGGCCTTAGAAAGCATCACTACGAACAAAGCTAGTGGAGGTGATAGAATTCCAGTTGAGCTATTCCAAATCCTGAAAGATAATGCTGTGAAAGTGCCGCACTCAATATGCCAGCAAATTTGGAAAACTCAGCAGTGGCCACAGGATTGGAAAAGGTCAGTTTTCATTCCAATCCCAAAGAAAGGCAGTGCCAAAGAGTGCTCAAACTACCACACAATTGCACTCATCTTACATGCTAGTAAAGTAATGCTCAAAGTTCTCCAAGCCAGGCTTCAGCAATATGTGAACCGTGAACTTCCTGATGTTCAAGCTGGTTTTAGAAAAGGCAGAGGAACCAGAGATCAAATTGTCAACATCCACTGGATCATGGAAAAAGCAAGAGAGTTCCAGAACAACATCTCTTTCTGCTTTATTGACTATGCCAAAGCCTTTGACTATGTGGATCACAATAAACTGTGGAAAATTCTGAAAGAGATGGGAATACCAGACCACCTGATCTGCCTCTTGAGAAATTTGTGTGCAGGTCAGGAAGTAACAGTTAGAACTGGACATGGAACAACAGACTGGTTCCCAATAGGAAAAGGAGTACGTCAAGTCTGTATATTGTCACCCTGTTTATTTAACTTATATGCAGAGTACATCATGAGAAACACTGGACTGGGAGAAACACAGGACTGGAAAAACACAAGCTGGAATCATGATTGCCCGGAGAAATATCAATAACCTCAGATATGCAGATGACACCACCCTTATGGCAGAAATGAAGAGGAACTAAAAAGCCTCTTGATGAAAGTGAAAGCGGAGAGTGAAAAAGTTGGCTTAAAGCTCAACATTCAGAAAACGAAGATCATGGCATCCGGTCCCATCACTTCATGGGAAATAGATGGGGAAACAGTGGAAACAGTGTCAGGCTTTATTTTTTGGGGCTCCAAAATCACTGCAGATGGTGAGTGCAGCCATGAAATAAAAAGACGCTTACTCCTTGGAAGGAAAGTTATGACCAACCTAGATAGCGTATTCAAAAGCAAAGACATTACTTTGCCAACAAAGGTCTGTCTAGTCAAGGCTATGGTTTTTCCTGTGGTCATGTATGGATGTGAGAGTTGGACTGTGAAGAAGGCTGAGCGCCGAAGAATTGATGCTTTTGAACTGTGGTGTTGGAGAAGACTCTTGAGAGTCCCTTGGACTGCAAGGAGATCCAACCAGTCCACTCTGAAGGAGATCAGCCCTGGGATTTCTTTGGAAGGAATGATGCTAAAGCCGAAACTCCAGTACTTTGGCCACCTCATGCGAAGAGTTGACTCATTGGAAAAGACTCTGATGCTGGGAGAGATTGGGGGCAGGAGGAGAAGGGGACGACAGAGGATGAGATGGCTGGATGGCATCACCGACTCGATGGACGTGAGTCTGGGTGAACTCCGGGAGTTGGTGATGGACAGGGAGGCCTGGCGTGCTGCGATTCCTGGGGTTGCAAAGCGTCGGACATGATTATCGACTGATCTGCTCTGATCTGATACTTGGAAAGTGTTAAATAAATAGAAGTCAATAGAAAAATCTAGTCACTTTCCACAAAACAAGTTTTAAGCTAGTCTGAATAGTTTCTTTAACATTTTAGTATTTATTTAATATACTATTTCAAAAGTTCTATTAGTTTTATTAAAAATTGAATTGAATTAGGCAAGATTTCTACAATCTGAAAGGATCATGACAAAAGTTTATGGTACAAATAATAAACTATGTAACACACTAACACAATATTATGATATTAATATATTTATATATAATGATACTAATAATTGACGGAAATATTATCATAAGAAAGAACTTTTATATATAACTAGTATTAGAAAAGAAAATAACATACACCTAATGGATACATCAATTATTTTCTATTCACATATCAAAATGTGTTGGTAAATTATTTGTTTAATGGGAAATATACGTGGAAACAGTGTCAGACTTTATTTTTGGGGTTCCAAAATCCCTGCAGATGGTGATTGCAGCCAT
This sequence comes from Bubalus bubalis, assembly GCF_019923935.1. Lineage (NCBI taxonomy): Eukaryota > Metazoa > Chordata > Mammalia > Artiodactyla > Bovidae > Bubalus > Bubalus bubalis. The sequence goes on from NC_059164.1 coordinate 88,781,943, forward strand.
GAAATAAAAAGACGCTTACTTCTTGGAAGGAAAGTTATGACCAACCTAGATAGCATATTCAAAAGCAGAGACATTACTTTGCCAACAAAGGTCTGTTTAGTCAAGGCTATGGTTTTTCCAGTCGTCATGTATGGATGTGAGAGTTGGACTGTGAAGAAAGCTGAGCACTAAAGAACTGATGCTTTTGAACTGTGGTGTTGGAGAAGACTCTTGAGAGTCCCTTGGACTGCAAGGAGATCCAACCAGTCCATTCTAAAGGAGATCAGTCCTGGGTGTTCATTGGAAGGATGATGCTAAAGCTGAAACTCCAGTACTTTGGCCACCTCATGCGAAGAGGTGACTCATTGGTAAAGACTCTGATGCTGGGAGGGATTGGAGGCAGGAAGAGAAGGGGACAACAGAGGATGAGATGGTTAGATGGCATCACCGATTCGATGGACGTGAGTCTCAGTGAACTCCGGGAGTTGGTGATGGACAGGGAGGCCTGGCATGCTGCAATTCATGGGGTCGCAAAGAGTCGGATACGACTGAGCGACTGAATTGAACTGAACATTGTAGATTTATTCATCTTTGTTTTTGGATAGCATAGCGACCGTTGATTTCCAAAAGAGCTCTATTTAATTGGCTTAAATAAAAATAAGTGCTTATAAACCAAACAATTCTTAATAGAAGAGAAGTAAAGTTAAATGAGTCTCAGGTTCACATGAACTGGGAAGTCTTTAATATTAAATTAGTTCAGTTCAGTTCAGTCCTCAGTTGTGTCTGACTCTTTTCAGCCCCATGGACTGCAGCACACCAGGCCTCCCTGACATCACCAACTCCTGGAGTTTACTCAAACTCATGTCCATTGAGTCGGTGATGCCAGCCAACCATTTCATCCTCTGTTGTCCCCTTCTCCTCCAGCCTTCAATCTTTCCAAGCATCAGGGTCTTTTCCAGTGAGTCAGTTCTTTGCATCATGTGGTCAAAGTGTTGGAGTTTCAGCTTCAGCATCAGTCCTTCCCATGAATATTCAGGACTGACTTCCTTTAGGATGGACTGTTGGATCTCCTTTCTGTCCAAGGGACACTCAAGAGTTTTCTGCAACATGGCAGTTCAAAAGCATCAATTCTTTGGCACTGTTTTCTTTATAGTCCACCTCTCACATGCATACATGACCACTGGAAAAACCATAGCTTTGACTAGACAGACCACCTTTGTTGTCAAAGTAATGTGTCTGCTTTTTAATAAGCTGTCTAGGTTGATCATAGGTTTCTTCCAAGGAGTAAGAGTCTTTTAATATCATGGCTGCAGTCACCATCTGTAGTGATTTTGGAGTCCCCCAAAATAGTCTGCCACTGTTTCCACATCTATTTGCTGTGAACTGATGGGACCAGATGCCGTGATGTTAGTTTTCTGAATGTTGAGTTTTAAGACAATTTTTTCACTCTTCTCTTTTTCTTTCATCAAGAGGCTCTTCAGTTTTTTTTTCACTTTCTTTGAAAGGGTGATGCCATCTGCATATCTGAGGTTATTGATATTTCTCCTGGAAATCTTGATTACAGCTTGTACTTAATCCAATCCAGGATTTCTCATGATGTACTCGGCATAGAAGCTAAATAAGCAGGGTGACAATATACAGCCTTGATGTACTCCTTTTCCTATTCGGAACCAGCCTGTTTTTCCATGTCCAGTTCTAAGTACTGCTCCCTGATCTGCATACAGATTTCTCAAGAGGCAGGTCAGATGGTCTGGTATGCCCATCTTTTTCAGAATTTTCCACAGTCAACTGCTTTGGCAAAGTCAATAAAATAGAAATAGATATTTTTCTGGAACTCTTTTGCTTTTTCGATGATCGAGTGGATGTTGGCAATTTGATCTCTGGTTCCTCTGCCTTTTCTAAATCCAGCTTGAACATCTGAATGTTCACAGTTCACATGCTGTTGAAGCCTGGCTTGGAGAATTTTGAGCATTACTTTACTACTGTGTGAGATGAGTGCAATTGTGTGGTAGTTTGAGCATTCTTTGGCATTGCCTTTCTTTGGGATTGGAATGAAAACTGACCTTTTCCAATCCTGTGGCCACTGCTGAGTTTTCCAAATTTGCTGGCATATTGAGTGCAGCACTTTCACAGCATCATCTTTTAGGATTTTAGAAAGCTCAACTGGAATTCCATCACCTCCACTAACTTTGTTCATAGTGATGGTTCCTAAGGCCCACTTGACTTCACATTCCAGGATGCCTGGATCTAGGTCAGTGATCACACCATTGTGATTATCTGGGTCGTGAAGATCTTTTTTTAGTATAGTTCTTCTATGTATTCTTTCCACCTCTTCTTAGTATCTTCTACTTCTGTTAAGTCCATACCATTTCTGTCCTTATTGAGACCATCTTTGCATGAAATATTCCCTTGGTATCTCTAATTTTCTTGTGAAGTGGGCCTTAGGAAACATAACTAAGAACAAAGCTAGTGGTGTGATGGAATTCCAGTTGAGCTATCTGAAATGCTAAAAAAGTGCTGCATTCAATGTGCTAGCAAATTTGGAAAACTCAGCCGTGGCCACAGGACTGGAAAAGGTCGGTTTTAATTCCAATCCTGAAAAGACAATGCCAAAGAATGATCAAACTACTGTACCATTGCACTCATCTCACACGCTAGCAAAGTAATTCTCAAAATTCGCAAGCCAGGATTCAACATGAACCACGAACTTCCAGGTGTTCAATCTGGACTTAGAAAAGGCAGAGGAACCAGAGATCAAATTGCAAGTATCTGCTGGATCATCAGGAAAGCAAGAGAGTTCCAGAAAAATATCTAATTCTGCTTTATTGACTATGCCAAATTCTTTGATCCTGTGGATCACCACAAACAGTGGAATATTCTTCAAGAGATCGGAATACCAGATCACCTGACCTGCTTCCTGAGAAATCTGTAAGCAGGTCAAGACGCAACAGTTAGAACTGGACATAGAACAACAGACTGATTCCAAATAGGATGTCAAGGCTGTATATTGTCACCCTGCTTATTTAGTTTCTATGCAGAGAACATCATGAGAAATACTGGATTGGATTAAGTACAAGCTGTAATCAAGATTGCCAGGAGAAGTATCAATATCCTCAGATATGCTGATGACACCACCCTTATGGCAGCAAGTGAAGATGAACTAAAGAGCCTCTTGATGAAAGTGAAAGAGGAGAGTGAAAAAGTTGACTTAAAGCTCAACATTCAGAAAACTAAGCTCATGGCATCTGGTCCCATCACTTCATGGCAAATAGATTGGTAAACAATGGAAATAGTGAGAGATATTATTTTTGAGGGTCTCCAGAATCACTGCAGGTGGTGACTGCAGCCATGAAATTAAAAGGTGCTTGCTCCTTGGAAGAAAAGTAATGACCAACCTAGACAGTATATTAAAAAGCAGAGACATTACTTTGCTAACAAAGGTCAGTCTAGTCAAAGCTAAGAGTTTTTCGGTATTCACGTTGGATGTGAGAGTTGGACTATCAAGAAAGTTGAGTGCCGAAGAATTGATGCTTTTGAACTGTGGTGTTGGAGAAGACTCTCAAGAGTCCCCTGGACAGCAAAAAGATCCAATCAGTCCTTTCTAAAGAAATCAGTCCTGAATATTCATTCTGACTGATGTTGAACCGGAAACTCTAAACTTTGGCCAGCTGATGCAAAGAACTGACTCACTTAAAAAGACCCTGATGCTGGGAAAGATTGAAGGTGGGAGCAGAAGAGGACTGCAGAGGATGAGATGGTTGGATGACATCACCAACTCAATGGACATGAGTTTAAGTAAACTCCAGGCATTTGTGATGGACAGAGAGTCCTGCTGTGCTGCAGTCTGTGGGGTTGCAAAGAGTAAGACATGACTGAGCGACTGAATTGAACTGAACTGAACTGAATACTCTCTTTGTAATACATTTGCAATCTGTGTGACCTACCCACCAGTGGGTGGGGGCCCAATCAACACAAAGAAACTTTTAAAGAAATGGAAATGAAATAAGAGGCTTCTCCTGTGGCTCAGAGAGTAAAGAATTGGCCTACGATGTAGGAGATCCAGTTTTGATCCCTGGTTTGGGAAGATAACCTGGAGAATAGAATGGCTACCCAGGCTGGTATTCCTCCCTGGAGAATTCCATGAATAGAGGAGTCTGGTGGGCTACAGTCCACGGGGTCTCAAAGAGTCAGACATGACTGAGCAACTAACACACGCTCATGTACCATCATTTATCATTTTGTTGCAGGGATGTTCTTTTATCCATATCTTTTATTTTGGTAATGTTATATATCCAATTACCATATGGTATTCATTTAAAATTCTAGAATAAATTTACTTTTCTCAAAAAAGCTACTGGATTATTCACTTCATAGATGATCAAAGCATTTTACATTTTAATAAGATCTTAAAGACAGTGTAACTTAACTCCTATCTTCTCTTCTCCCTATTCTCCTAACTACATTTTGCTCATTGATAAATTGAGGATGTATGAATTTATATGTTTTGAAGGTCATACTTGGACTATTGACAGGGAGAGGACCAGAATTTCCTGATCTCCAATGTTTGTGGCTTTGCCCACTGCATCATTCTGTTTCTTCCCAAAATCTGGGCTCTAAAATATCTGACTTATGGTGAAAATTCATCCCTTGCAAGCACACTTTTCCATTAGTTCCCTTCGATCTCTAAATGAATATTAGAGAAACCAGAAAAATTGGTTGTGATAAAAGTCATTCCCAAAGGTTAAAGGACATGTTTAAGATTGTGAATATACTTAATATAAGAGCTGGGATCACAAGTCAAATCTAAGACTCTATATTTAGTACATTTTTTCAGTAGGTCACACAGTTTTTCATCTAAATGTGCATTCAAGCCAGAGCATCGTGCCATGCTGGGGGAAAGACAAGGAAGGTTATGGCCAAAATATGTAAATGAGCACCTGCTGAAGACCACCAGAGCCATCTGCTGCTTAGATTCTCATACCCACTCACAGATCTCTTAGCTTTCCCCTCATTTGTTCAGGATGTGAAGGAAGTGCCACATTTTCTAATTATGGATTTTCAGGCATTAGCAATCATTGTGACCACCTCATAATGAACTTGTCCAAGAAGTGTCTACTTGATTTAGTGTTCTACTATCCTAAGGTACTTGAAGACTCCAGGTTATTTTTAGATTGCAGCTTGCACAAATACTTAAAGTTGATACTTTGGATTCCCAGAGTCCTTTGTTCTAGTATTCATGTTAGTATTGGGTATAAACTCTGATTTATGACTCCTGGATACTTTAGAACCTTAATTTTCAAATCAAATCAAATCAATGTACTCACTAAATGCTTTTTTAGTCCTATCAGTATCTATTAAAAAATCCTTTAGGAGATCATTCAATGGCTAGTAACATTATAAAAATACAATAGTCACATGGAAAATTTGAAATATACAGACAAGAAAAAAATGAAAGTATAAAAAGCATAAAAAATCACCACTCAGATACAGTTGTTAATTTTAGGTATATATTTTTCATTATGTGTGTGTATAATTTGCATATAAATTTTAAAATATAAATGAGATGAGTTATATATTTATGTATATATTTAAGACATAGCTAAATAATCCCAGATGTTCAAATTGTGCCATTTAATAATATATTAAAATGTACTTTCTTTTCCGATATTATTCTTCAGCATCATTTAAAACAACTGCATGGTGTTTCATTTTATAACTAAATCATGATAGATTTAACCATTTCCCATTTGTAAAATATCTAGGTTGCTAAAAAAGTTATGACCAAGCTAGACAGCATATTAAAAAGAAGAGACATTACTTTGCCTACAAAGTTCATCTAGTAAAAGTTATGGTTTTTCCAGTAGTCATGTATGGATGTGAGAATTGGACTATAAAGAAAGCTGAGTGCTGAAGAATTGATGCTTTTGAACTGTCATGTTAGAGAAGACTCTTGAGAATCCGTTGGACTGCGAGGAGATCCATCCAGTCCATCCTAAAGGAGATCAGTCCTGAATATTCATTGGAAGAAATGATGTTGAAGCTGAAACTCCAATACTTTGGCCACCTGATGCGAAGAACTGACTCATTTGAAAAGACCCTGATGCTGGGAAAGATTGAAGGCAGGAGAAGGGGCCGACAGAGGATTAGATGGTTGGCTGGCATCACTGACTCAACGTTCATGATTTTGAGCAAGCTCGGAGAATTGGTGATGGATGGGGAAACCTGGTGTGCTGCAATCTATGGGGTTGCAAGAGTCTGACATGACTGAGCAACTGAACTAAACTGAACTGAACAATATATTTGTTTTAATTAACTTCTATGAAAATTGTTACATATAAATCTTAGCATACATATCTAATTTTTTTGTTAGGAGAAGCTTCTCAAAGTGGAAAATCCTGGGTCAGAGCATGACAGTTACTCATAAAAGATACTCCATGTATGGAAAGACATTTGAGGTGACTTCATTATTCTTTCTCTCATTAGAGTCCCCATTCTTGATCATTTATTATGTGCTCACATGGCATGGATTTTTTTATTTATTTGGAACAAAAAAAATCTTTGGTGTTTACTATTATGTACAACTTACTCATCTGGAAGAAAGTAACTGAGATTTTAATAATTTCTCACTTTTAAAAATGTAACTGATCATGTCAGTAGTATGTATTCTTATCTTTCATGGAAATTGGTATAGAAAGCATTAACTTAATACTGTTAACATTTCCTTATGCCTCAAAGATCTTTAATATTCTAACAGAGGATCACTAGACAATGACTCTGCCAACTCACTCACACACTCATGACAAGGGCCTTCTTTCAAACCAAATTGTAGATGCATTCTCCCCATCATTCCCTTTCTCTCTAGCTATTATCTCTAAGCCATATGGATAATTTATATCCATGTGCTCATTAAGAACCTGTGCATGGAATCATTCTGTCTCTGAATCAGACACTTGAAGACCTTAACTGACTTCTGAAGAAAATTGATGAGAATTAATCCTACTATCAAATAAAGAGGCAGAATGGAGGAGAATTTAAGGGATGGTTAAGTACCTATAGTGAAAACTATTCATTCTACATATTACATTACATGGGGGTGACATAACATGATGCATCGCATATTCAAGACAATGTGACAACAAAATTTTTTTAAAGAATTATATCCCGATAGCTGGTAATTCTTTTCTAACTAATGATACAGGATCAGGCTCAAAAGGATTTGGGGGAATATTGCTTTTAAAGATTAAATAATTTTATGTAATTTAGTTCATTATATTTTTAGTTTTTATGCTTCTAGGTAGATCTTTTATTCCTCTGAATTAGTATGTTATGTTGGATATCAATGCTTGTCAATGGATAGTAATACATATTTATTAATGTTTTTTTAACCAATATACTATTTCAACAAGAATAACTTAATTATTCTACCCTTTCTATACATGGATCAATAAAGAATGTGAAACATGCAAATAAATGAGGTTCTTAAATATAGAGCTGAATTATGAAAAATAAGTAAGTTAATTTCACTCTACATTCATTTTGTTGTTGTTGAATTATTATTTTTTTATTTTTATTTTTTTAAATTTATTTTAATTGGAGGCTAATTACTTTACAATATTTAGTGGTTTTTGCCATACATTCACATGAATCAGCCATGGGTGTACATGTGTTCCCATCCTGAATCTCTCTCCCACCTCCCTCCCCATCCCATCCCTCAGGGTCATCCCAGTGCATCAGCGCTGAGCACCCTGTCTCATACATCTAACCTGGACTGGCGATCTATTTCACATATGATAATATACATGTTTCAATGCTATTCTCTCAAATCATCCCACCCTCACCTTCTCCCACAGAGTCCAAAAGTCTGTTCTTTACACCTGTGTCTCTTTCACTGTCTCACATATAGGGTCATTGTTACCATCTTTCTAAATTCCATATATGCGTTAATATACTGTACTGGTGTTTTTCTTTGTGACTTACTTCACTCTGTATAATAGGCTCCAGTTTCATCTACCTCATTAGAACTGATTCAAGTGATTCTTTTTAATAGTTGAGTAATATTCCACTGAGTATATGTACCACAGCTTTCTTATCCATTCATCTGCTGATGGACATCTAGGTTGCTTCTATGTCCTGACTATTGTAAACAGTGCTGCAATCAACATTGGGGTACACATTCTTGAGAGTATTGTTTACTTGTAATTGCAAGAAAATTTATCCCTTTTTAAAATAATAATTTGAAAGATAAATACACTTGCAATCAATTCTCTTGATATTTCACTATTAACCATCATGCTTCTCTAATTTTAAAAGGATTTCTACCTCTTAGGCCCATGGTTATATTTATGGTTGGTTAACCATTTACAGTGTTATTTCACTACATAGACCATTTCTTTTGAGTTATTTTCAACAAGTTCAATAAAGCTTAAACTTAAAAAAAATTTATTTATTTTAATTGAAGGATAATTGCTTTACAGAATTTTGTTGTTTTGAGGTTTGAAAGCTTAAACTTTTAATAAGAGTAGTTTGGGATTTGATTAGCTAGACTTGCTAATGGACTGTCACTGAGAGTGTAATGAAAGGCTTCTGCGGGCTTGGAGAGGGAGATCATGCTGGCAGAGCAATTTATCACTTAGGCTCATAAGCCAAAAGACACTTTGGCTCCCATCAAACCACTTTTGAAAGTGACACTGAGAAACAACCAGTGTGCTAATGTCACAGGTGTAGGAATCACAACTTTTAATTCTGCAGTTTAATTTTGGTTTTCCTAAGGATTTAGCAAAATTTCATGTTTGGTCAAGTTATCTTTTCATTGTAGTGTGATTTCATCTCTCCTCCCTATTTACAATTTTCCTACTAGGAATGGCGTTTTACCAGCAAATGTTATGATGGCTTCATTTCCTTTCCCTAACATATTTTTTTTTCATTAGCTTTATAGCAATAAAAAAAATTTCATTTTCACCTTTTATTATATGAACCATTCACACATGTTTAGTTCAGTTCTAGAAACCCACGGATAACATCTTATTTTCCACATACATATTTTTTAATTGTACCAGATTTATCAGAAGATTTTGGAACTAGCAAAACAACTTGTTATAGTTGAGATCAGCATGCTTTCTGTTGAAACCTACTGGGCTTGAAGCATCAGTTATCCAAGATCCAAGATCAGCTGTGGGCCCTATATTTTCATATTCCCAACAGTTGGTGTAGTCATGGAGAATTACAGAATAACTAAACTGGAAGGGATGTTTAAAAATCATTTAATTCCAATCTTTGTGGCACATTCCAATGTAACTCTTCCCTAATGCCATCAAACCATGGTTCTAAATTCTCCTATTTTGATGAAGTATTAAGCAACCAACAAGATTTTATTAAATAAACTAGCTATATTCCTCTGAGTCTAATTTTTCCTACTATTCCACTTTTAAATGTTTAAACACATAATGGCTTGCCTTTGCACTTAGCTTGGCATCAAACATTGTTAGAATAGCCTGTGAAGCACTGTGTCATTTGACCCCTATGAGTAAAAGACCTGGTTTGAACAAGCATGTAAAAGCTAAACTTCCAGGAATTTTGTGAGCTGGTTGTTAAATCTAGATGTTAGTGTAAAGCCTACAGACATTATTATATAAACTTATAATTAAATGCATTAGATTTGAAACAATGGTTTTAGTCACTCAGTCATGTCCAGCTTTTGTGAGCCCATGGACTGTAGCCCACCAGGCTCCTCTGTCCATGGGATTATCCAGGCAAGACTACTGGTAGTAAATATTCAAAACTCATCACTTCTTAATTGACTGCATTTTACTATTATCTTGAATTTATTTATACCTATTGTGTCTAAATCATGGAAAAAATCATATCATGAAATGCTACTATCCACTTGTCAACTCAGTATTTAGTGATGTAATGTTGAAGCCAGAACTTGGCTTCCCAGGTGGCTCAGTGGTAAATAATCTGCCTGTGATGAAGGAGACATGTGTTCAATCCCTGGGTGGGGACGATTCCCCTGGAGAAGGAAATGGAAACCCACTCCAATATTCCTGCCTGGGAACTCCCATGGACAAAGGAGCCTGGCAGGCTACAGTCCATGGGATTGCAAAGGGTCCGACATGACTTAGAGACTGATCACACTCATGCCTGCAGAACTTGATACACTGTTTTACTGGCTATCTAAACTTAAGCAAACAACAGAAAAATGTTAATAAAACAGATGAAATTTAAATAGTGTCTTGTATGTTGCTGTTATATTGAAAATATTGAAAAATTAAGTAAGTATTCTTCCAATTTAAAAAAATTATTATATGATTCAACAAAGAAGTCCCTCATGTCATTGACCAAGTAATATTCATATATAGATCGTCAGTGTTTCCCTTTCATCTTCTTTGTTAACAGAAATGAAAATCAGCCAACATTAACATTTAGCTACATTTGTTCAGTTGCAACCATAAGTTAGCCATGGACAGAACACTTCAGCAAAAATCAACAAAATTGTTTTGTGTGAAAGAACTGACTATATGAATTTATAGGAAAGAGTATTTATATGATCTTCGTAGATGTTTTTCTGGAACTCTCTTGCTTTTATTGATGATCCAATGGATGTTGGCAATTTGATCTCTGGTTCCTCTGCCTTTTCTAAAACCAGCTTGAACATCTGGAAGTTCACGGTTCATGTACTGTTGAAGCCTGGCTTGGAGAATTTTGAGCATTACTTTACTAGCGTGTGAGATGAGTGCAATTGTGCAGTAGCTTGAGCATTCTTTGGCATTGCCTTTCTTTGGGATTGGAATGAAAACTGATCTTTTCCAGTTCTGTGGCCACTGCTGAGTTTTCCAAATTTGCTGGCATATTGAGTACAGCACTTTCACAGCATCATCTTTTGGGATTTGAAATAGTTCAACTGGAATTCCATCACCTCCACTAGCTTTGTTCATAGTGATGTTTCCTAAGGCCCACTTGACTTTGCACTCCAGGATGTCTGGCTCTAGGTCAGTCATCACACCATCGTGATTATCTGGGTCATGATCTTTTTTTTGCGTACCTCTTCTGTGTATTCTTGCCACCCTCCTTAATATCTTCTGCTTCTGTTATGTATGGACCTTTATTGTGTCCATTTTTGCATGAAAAGTTCCCTTTGTATCTCTAATGTTCTTGAAGAAACCTCTAGTTTTTCCCATTCTATTGTTTTCCTCTATTTCTTTGCATTGATCACTGAGGAAGGCTTTCTCATCTCTCCTTGTTATTCTTTGGAACTCTGCATTCAAATGGTACAGCTTTCCTTTTCTCCTTTGCCTTTTACTTCTTTTCATAGCTGTTTATAAGGACTCCTCAGACAACCATTTTGTCTTTTTTCATTTCTTTTTCTTGGGGATGATCTTGATCACTACTTCCTGTACAATGTCACAAACTTCTGTCCATAGTTCTTCAGGCACTCTGTCTATCAGATCTAACCCCTTGAATCTATTTGTCACTTCCACTGTATAGTTGTAAAGAATTTGATTTAGGTCATACCTGAATGGTCTAGTGATTTTCCCTACTTTCTTCAATTTATTTCTGAATTTTCCAATAAGGATTTCATGATCTGAGCCACAGTCAGCTCCCTGTCTCTTTTGCTGACTGTAAAGAGTTTAATCAATCTGATTTTGGTATTGACCATCTGGTGATGTCCATGTGTAGAGTCTTCTCTTGTGATATGTTTTAGCATATACAACCTTAAAACAAAAACTTACTCTTTTTTTGACTGCAAAACTTATATTTCACAATACTTTTTTGAATCTTTGTCAGCAAGACTTATTAAGGAAGCTTCTTTGCTGTCTGCAAAGTTTCACTTTTCCATTCTCACTTCAGAGACTCTAGATGAGCTACCATCTGATATTTCCAGTGAAATAGTCCTTGCACATTGGTAGCCTCTTGGTAAGTCTTCTGTCTTCATCTTATTACATTCTCTGCAGCATTAGACACAATTAATCATTACTGTCTTTCTGGGACACTTTATTTTCTTCACTTCCCTGCTACTACACTTTTTCAGTGACTGCTCCTTCTCATCTTACATTTCTGGTTCCTTCTCTTATCCGAAATGTCTCAGAATTTGTCTACCTCATAGATTAGAGAGTTGCCCTTTTCCTCTTTTTCCTTACCCTTCTTTCGCAAATAATTTCATCCAGTCCTAAGGCTCTTTATACTGTTTACGTTCAGTTGACCCTCAAACTTGCATCTTTGAACATTCCTGAACTTCAGATCATATAGTTTATCTGCAATTTAGACATCTAATAGGAACCTGAAATTTCATATATAAAACAAACAAAAAAATGATTCCCACAATCCTTTTCCCAACATTACAAACTTACTCAAGTTGCAAACATAGTGGCAGTCTTTGTATTCTTTATTTTCCCTTGAATTCTGTATGAAAGTTCATCAGTAAAACATATTAACATGACTAATGAAACTAATCCAAAATTGTAGCAGATTTACTAGGTGTAAATTGCCCGCTAAGTATATCTCTAAAGAAAAATGACGTAGCATTTTCTTCCTCTGCTGCTGCTGCTGCTAAGTCACTTTAGTTGTGTCCTACTCTGTGCGACCTCATAGACAGCAGCTGACCACACTCCCCCGTCCCTGGGATTCTCCAGGCAAGAACACTGGAGTGGGTTGCCATTTCCTTCTCCAATGCATGAAAGTGAAAAGTGAAAGTGAAGTCGCTCAGTCGTGTCTGATTCTTCGCGAACCCATAGACTGCAGCCCACCAGGCTCCTCCATCCATGGGATTTTCCAGGCAAGAGTACTGGAGTGGGGTGCCATCACCTAGGCCATGACAATTAAGTGGTGAGTAGACTGCCAACGTCTTTCAGAAATGACTTAGTAATTGTTTTCCCTAAGGTGGGGATACTCATGGATTACTTCTTGATAGAAATAAAAATATCAACCTGCAAAACATCCAAGCTACCATGGGTTCAGTTCAGTTCAGTTGCTCAGTTGTATTTGACTCTTTGCGACCCCATGAATCACAGCACGCCAGGCCTCCCTTTGTGCTGGAGAAAAGAGTGAAGCAAAAATCAATATGATGAGAGATTTTTGTCTCCATGAGAGACACTGCAGATGACAAGGACTTCCTAATTTCTATGAGAAGTTCAGTCCACAAGATGTGGAGGACAGAGAGACTGTTAACCAACAGAGGCAAAAGAAGTATAGATGGCTTAAAAGAAGGTAGCACCCATGTGGCAATTAGGGTTACCTAACTTACCAGCTATTGGTGATAGCTAATTAAAGATGGAATCATGACTGAAATACATAGACAGCTCCTCTAATAAAGGGGATGTTGCAATAATAACAAATATGTCGATGAATTTCCCTCTTAGCCATCCACGGGGGGACCTGTGGCCATTTCCAGGCAAATGATGGGGAAACGTATGGTGAGGAAAAATACATACCCAGAATTCTTGATGGCTTTGGACACTTGATTTTATCCCAAATGAGCAGCAGAAATATTCCATTAGAAGACTGTGAGTATTGGATCTTAGTCCAAATATATATGAAACCTAGTAGAACCCAGGCCCATTTTTGTGCTTTTTCGGTGGGAACTGGGTGATACATGCACTGATTTTTCAATCTGAGTCTCAAGGGCAAGCAGAACATTCAAATTAGGATACTTTTTGACATTTTAATTTATTTTTTAGGTTGTTTTTTAAAACAAAGGGGCTAATTTCAAAGGCATAGGAAGGAGGGAGAAATGCCACATAGGACAGTGAGGGAAACTAGGGCTAGAAACAGTGTGGTTATTACCATCCCTAGAGCCAAAGGTATAAGGGAAGGGAGAAGTCATCAAAACCTGAAGGGAAGTTGGAGTTCAGACATGGCTGCCTTGAGAACAGCAGCTTTCTATCAAGAAATGTAGCTAGCGTGACTTGAACTCAAAGAGAAGAAACCAGGAAAAGAAATACTCTGACTTCACTCCCTTGCAAAGAATTATTATTGGCTAAAACCAACCATATATCAGAGGACTTCAGAAGTCCATGGTGTAATTCATACAGGTCAGTCTCCTGGGATGGTTAAGACGGTGGGAAAGGATGGAAAATGAATCTGGAAGGCTATACCAGGTACACCCAGCAACTGACAAACTCCTCACTTTGGTTCCCTAACTTCACAATGTAGGGACGGTGTGGAGCAAGGGAAGATCCTAGAGTTTTTCTTTGCAAAAGCAATATATCAGAAGTATTATCAATCATTGACTTGATACTCCTAAGATCATGGCAAAAAACTATGATCACAGCATCCACTTCCATAGCTTCATGGCAAATAGATGAGGAAACAATAGAAACTGTGACAGAATTTATTTTCTTGGGCTCCAAAATCACTGCAGATTGTGCCTACAGCCATGAAATTAAAAGACACTTGCTCCTTAGAAGAAAAGCTATGACCAACCTAGACAGCACATTAAAAAGCAGAGACATTACTTTGCCAACAAAGGTCTGTATAGTCAAAGCTATGGTTTTTCCAATAGTCATGTATGCATGTGAGTGTTGGACCATAAAGAAGGTCCAATTTGATACTTTCAAACTGTGGTGCTGGAGAAGACTTTTTGAGTCTCTTGGACTGCAAAGAGTCCAAGATCAAACTAGTCAATCCTGAAGGAAATCAACCCTGAATATTCATTGGAAGGACTGATGCTGAAGCTGAAACTCCAATACATTGGCCACCTGATGCATGCAAAGAGCTGACTCATTAGAAAAGACCCTGATGCTGGGAAAGATTGAGAGCAGGAAGAGAAGGGGACAACAGAGAATGAGATGGTTGGATGGCCTCACAACTCAATGGACATGAGTTTGAGTATACTCCGGGAGATGGTAAAGGACAGGGAAGCCTGGTGTGCTGTGGTCCATGGACTCACAGAGTCAGACGTGACTGAGCAACTAAACATCAACAAGTATCAATCATTTGAAAGTTGCAATTTTGGCAATTCTTATTATATCCTTATTTCACCATCTGGCTTGGCAAATGCAGGAGATGGGTACATTTTGAAGAATGTTAATGGATTATCATGTGAAAGCCGCTCCATTGTGTCTGACTCTTTGGACCCTATTGACTATACAGTCCATGGAATTCTCCAGGACAGAATACTGGCGTGGGTAGTCTTTTCCTTTTCCAGGGGATCTTCCCAACCCAGGGATTGAAACCAGGTCTCCCACATCACAGGGGGATTCTTTTACCAGTTAAGCCACAAGGGAAGCCCAAGAATACTGCAATGGGTAGCCTATCCCTTTTTCAGCAGATCTTCCGGACCCAGGAATCCAACCTGGGTCTCTTGCATTGCAGGCAGATTCTTCACTAACTTAACTATCAGGGAAGCCCATGTTAATGGATTATCATAAATGTAGTTAATTACTTATCAAATTGTCAAACTGCTTATTCAAATCCTTATTGAAGAAAGTATTACCACCTCTCGTAAACGTTTACTAGGAATTAAGCTTGGAAATAATGTTTTGTCTTTCTCAACATATTAATACTTGAAAAATGCAGGAGAAGTTTGATTACACTAAGCAGGGGCAGTAATAGAAATTCAGTGTTATCTCAGGGATTCATGCCAAATAGAGCCAAAGCCTGTAGGAATCTTCATTATGTCATCATCCCATGGGTTACCAGCTGGGCCCACTGATGGCTCACTCACAAGACATGAAAAGCCAGATATTGTTTGTGCCTTCAATGCCCATGTAGGACAAGTACATAACAAAGGATAGGCAATAAATCCCATGAAAATATGCTTCTGCAAGCTCAGTGGAGTTTCTGGGGGCCCAGTTATCAGGATGGATGTCCTCTCCACAGGGAAAGTTGCTTCATCATGTATCACTTACTTTAAGAGAGGAACAATGCTTGCTAGATCACTTGTTATTTTGATGACAGAGTACAGCTTTATGTAATTCTGAAAGGAAAAAACTCTATAAATAAGTATAAAAAGTACAGTTATCAGTGGTTTTTATATAGGACAAAAGCTATATAGAGAAAGGGTTTTTTTTTTTTTTTCCCCTGCTTAGATTACTATTGTACTTTTCAAAATAACCTCATTCAAGTTAAACCTCTTAAACTGGCTGAAAACTTCAAAGCACTTGCAAAAATATTTAAGTGCCTTGATCTTTATAGACATATAGATTTTCCCAACATTTTACTGTTGTCTCATGCCTACATGATAATAATTTTGAAGACTAATTTTACTGAGTATGTCAATATATTCAACTTAGTTTTTAAAGAATCAACTTACTCTTCACATTCATATTTCACTAGTTTGTATAGTAGTAGGTTAACTTAAGCAATTTTAGATTGATGGACAACATACACAAAAGGTATTAGAACAAATATAATGGAATTTTGGCAAGCAGATAAGTCAACTAGTGCACACAGAAGTATATGTATACATAAGTGCAAGTAGATAAAAATAAAGGCTTCCTAGGTGGTGCAGTGGTAAAGAACCTGCATGCCAATGCAGAAGATGCTGGAGACACAGGTTTGATCCCTGGGTTGAGAAGATCCTCTGAAGAAGAAAATGGCAACCCACTCCAGTATTCTTGCCTGGAAAATTCCATGGGCAGAGGAGCCCTGATGGGCTACAGTCCATGGAGTTGCAAAGAGTTGGGCACACTGAACACAGTACAACCTCAACTCAAGGTAAAAGTAAAGTGGAAATAGGTTAATAGGATTCTGGCACACCATATGTGTGTGTGTGTGTGTGTGTGTGTGTGTGTGTGTGTGTGTGTATGTGTTCATCTAAGTTATCTACCAGGTGATTTGAAAAGACCAAGAGAAGTGTGCGTAAGGATCAAGAGAAGTGTACATAAGGGCTAAGAAACTCTACTTCTTAGCCCATATGACCCAGTAAACAGGTGCATGAGTGCTAAGTCATTTCAGTGTTTGATTCTTTGTGACCCTATGGACTGTAGCCCTCCAGGCTCCTCTGTCCATGGGATTCTCCAGGCAAGAATACTGGAGTGGATTGTCATGCCCTCCATCAGGGGATCTTCCCAACCCAAGGATTGAAACTGCCTCTCTTATGTCTCCTGCATTGGCAGGAGGTCCTTTACCACTAGCACCACCTGGGAAGCCTGTATTAGGGCTATAGCTAAAGATATTTAATTTTGAGATTATGAGGCAAAGAAGGTTACACCATGAGTATTCATTCTTGCATTGATGACTGGGTACTTGTGAGGCCAATGGAACAGCGCTGAATGTTCACTCATAGCAATGATCCACAGAAAGGCAGTAAGAAATCAGTTACTGTGTTCCTTGATCTCTCATGATTTTACTTATTTTCCAAGCTTGCTTATCTACATACCAACAGATTCTGGGGACTATCTCTAAGTCCTTTTACAAATTCCTCCTCTCTTTTGGTTGGCCAGAACTCAACGCTCTTGTTTACAATGAAGAACTCTGACTGGTACAGTTTTGTTTAAAAAAACAACATAACATGTTTGCCTTCCACAACAAGCATAGATTTAGCACTTTTATGTGGCAAGAATTCCAACTAAGCTGAAAATTCTTCAAAATAATTTTATCCAATTCTTAGAATTATAATTTTATTTCATATTCTCTTTCTCTTAGTAAAGATATCCCCCCAGTCCATTCATTTGTTTATACAACAACTCCAACTATTTTTATACGTTAGTTGCTATTTCCACAAATATTCTAATACTTGCAAAATGGGCTTGCAGTTTTCCCCATTCAGTATTCAGCTAGGAGTAAATATATATATATATATATATATATATATATATATATATATATATAACCTTAAAACTAAAACTACATTTACTATTGCAAAAGTAGCATATGATATACATTCTTTTTTTTTTGGCTTATTGATTTTTAAATAAGTTAGATATTTATTGAGCTAATACAGACTTATCTTAGATTTACTTGCAGTATTTAATTTCTAGTACATAAAGCTGAACAATGAAAATGTTATTTACATTTCTTCTTTTGCAAATTATCTTTAAAGTTATTTATATATTAAATACATTATGTATGTTGCACACATTTACCCCCTTTTTTATGGCTCAAATTATTTTTATAATTTTTGTTTAAAATTGTTATTTTAGTTAACACAACAATATTTTCCCAGTGTTTTCCTCCTTTATCTTTGATCCTGGGCCCTGGTAATATTGCTACTACACTCTGTCCTTCAATCACAAAGGAGTAATGAAAGCTTTCTGCTGTTGATACATTTTGTAGCACCTTTATAGATTTTCAGCACAGGAAAAACTAATTCTCTGTATTAAATTTCCTCTGTTTGCAATGTTTAGATTTTGAGGGTATTTTTTTAATTTACTGGAAAGTGTTTGGAATTTGCTTCTCTAAAAAGCCTCTTGATGAAAGTGAAAGAGGAGAGTGAAAAAGTTGGCTTAAAGTTCAACATTCATAAAACTAAGATCATGGCATCTGGTCCCATCACTTCATGGAAATAGATGGGGAAACAGTGGAAACAGTGTCAGGCTTTATTTTGGGGGGCTCCAAAATCACTGCAGATGGTGACTGCAGCCATGAAATTAAAAGACGCTTACTCCTTGGAAGGAAAGTTATGACCAACCTAGATAGCATATTCAAAAGCAGAGACATTACTTTGCCAACTAAGGTCCGTCTAGTCAAGGCTATGGTTTTTCCAGTGGTCGTGTATGGATGCGAGAGTTGGACTGTGAAGAAAGCCAAGCACCGAAAAATTGATGCTTTTGAACTGTGGTGTTGGAGAAGACTCTTGAGAGTCCCTTGGACTGCAAGCAGATCCAACCAGTCCATTCTAAAGGAAATCAGCCTTGGGTGTTCTTTGGAAGGAACGATGCTAAAGCTGAAACTCCAGTATTTTGGCCACCTGATGCGAAGAGTTGACTCATTGGAAAAGACTCTGATGCTGGGAGGGATTGGGGGCAGGAGGAGAAGGGGACGACAGAGGATGAGATGGCTGGATGGCATCACCGACTCGATGGACGTGAGTTTGAGTGAACTCCGGGAGACGGTTATGTACAGGGAGGCCTGGCGTGCTGCAATTCATGGGGTCACAAAGAGTCGGACACAACTGAGCGAATGAACTGAACTGAAATAGAGTAAGAAAGGGATTTAACTTAATCATTTCTTAAGAATTTGACCAGCTGTTACAAAAAGAGTTGTTTATACTGAGAGTTAAAAATGCCACTTTAAAAAAATGCTAAGGAAATCTGTTTCTGTACTTTCTATCTGATTATATTAATGTTTCTCTATATGTGTGC
Organism: Bubalus bubalis; assembly: GCF_019923935.1. Taxonomy (NCBI): domain Eukaryota; kingdom Metazoa; phylum Chordata; class Mammalia; order Artiodactyla; family Bovidae; genus Bubalus; species Bubalus bubalis. The sequence goes on from NC_059164.1 coordinate 88,801,163, forward strand.
CCTCTGCAGTCTAGTTACTAAATTTTATACTATCTGGAGGCTTCTCTGGTGGCTCAGACGGTAAAAGCGTCTGCCTACAATGCGGGAGACCTGGGTTCAATCCCTGGGTCGGGAAGATCTCCTGGAGAAGGAAACGGCAGCCCACTCCAGTACGCTTGCCTGGAAAATCTGGTGGACAGAGAAGCCTGGTAGGCTACAGTCCATGGGGTCTCTGCAGTCTATTTACTAAATTTTATAATATCTGGAAGTTTAAGATTGTTAGCATCTGATGTGATTTTCAAAATTATCTTTTTTCTTCCATTTATATTACTTTATTATATTCTTCCACTATATTATTATAGTGGAAGAATTATATCATCCTTCCATTATATTATCCTTTCAGAAAAACCTTCTATCATTTTTGTTATTTGATACAAAGTCCTTTGGGATATTTATAGGAATGGCATTATTATAGAAAGAATCAACATCTTTATAATATCCTACTTTTGTAGCTAGGAACATGAAACTCTTTATTCAAGTTTTGTTTTAGACATTTAAAAATTTTAATAAAATTTAAAAAATTTATTATGTATACTTTGCAATTATTCCTAGATATTTACTATTAATGCTGCTGCTGCTGAGTCACTTCAGTCGTGTTCGACTCTGTACGACCCCATAGACGGCAGCCCACCAGGCTCCCCCGTCCCTGGGATTCTCCAGGCAAGAACACTGGAGTGGGTTGCCATTTCCTTCTCCAGTGCATGAAAGCAAAAAATGAAAGTGAAGTCGCTCAGTCGTGTCCGACTCCTAACGACCCCATGGACTGCAGCCCACCAGGCTCCTCCATCCATGGGATTTTTCCAGGCAAGAGTACTGGAGTGGGGTGCCATTGCCTTCTCCATTTACTATTAATAGTTTTTGCTAAAAACCTAGACCATTTTATTATATTTTCTAACATGTATTGATATTTTAGGAAAGTACTATATTAAGATATATTTTATTTAAAACTCAATACAAGAATGTACTGAAAATAACAAACTGAATCCTATATATCCACCACCCAGTTATCAAGATTTTATGACACTGCCTTATCTAACCTTTGTTATTGCTACTACTATCCATATTCAACTCTCCATGACTCATTAGAATGTCTTTTTACTATTGTTTTAGTTAACATCAATATGTCAAATTAATGTTTCTTAAGACTCTTGAAAAATCTAGATCAGTTCTTCCCAGTGCTCTACTTCTCCCAACTCCCCTTTCCTTTTTCTCCCTTTATACTACTGCTTCGTTGTAAAAACTAAATCAGTTGCTTTTATCAACTGGATTTTGGATTTTTGTTTGCTTCTTTGGAATTAATTTAACTTGTTCTTTTTTGTCTTACATTTTCTTTGGCAGCTGGCTCTAAAAATTTGATTTGATTCAGCATCAATTATTATACATAGTAGTGTATATATGTCAATAGCATTCTCTCAATTCATTCCTCCCCTTGCCCCTATACTCATATGTCCATTCTCTACTTCTGCTTTGCAAATAAGTTCATACCTATCATTTTTCTAGATTCTATATATAAGTGATATTATATATTTGTTTTTCTCTTTCTGACTTACTTCACTCTGTATGGCAGTCTCTACGTCTCTCCTGCTGCTAAGTCGCTTCAGTCATGTCTGACTCTGTGCGACCCCATAGACGGCAGCCCACCAGGCTCCACTGTCCCTGGGATTCTCCAGGCAAGAACACTGGAGTGGGTTGCCATTTCCTTCTCCAATGCATGAAAGTAAAAGTGAAAGTGAAGTCGCTCAGTCTTGTCCGACTCTTGGCAACCCCATGGACTGCAGCCTACCAGGCTCCTCCGTCCATGGATTTTCCAGGCAAGAGTACTGGAGTGGGGTGCCATTGCCTTCTCCTCTAGGACTCTCCAAGTCTCTGCAAATTTCTTTCCTTTTTATGGCTGAGTAATATTCCACTATATATACGTTGTTTTTGTTATTTTTTAGGTGCTAAGTCATGTCTGACTCTTTTGTGACCCCATGGACTGTAGCCCAGGCTCCTTTGACAATGGGATTTCTCAGGCAAGAATACTGGAGTGGGTTGCCATTTCCTTATCCAGGGGATCTTCCTGTTCCAGAGATTGAACCTGTGTCTCCTGCATTGGCAGGCGGATTCTTTACCACACAGCCAGAATAAAAGCCTATTGTATATATGTATCACATCTTTATCCATTCCTCTGTTGATGGACATTTGTTTCCATGTCCTAGCTATTGTAAATAGTGCAGCAATGAACATTAGGGTTCATGGATCTTTTTGAACCTGGTTTTGTCTAAGTACATGATCAGGAGTGGGATTTCTGGGTCATATGTATAGTTCTATTTTTATTTTTTTAAGGACCGTCCATACGGTTCTCCTTAGTGGTTGTATCAATTTACATCCCCACCAATGTAAAAAGCTTCCCTTTTCTCCATACCATCTCCAGTACTTATTGTTTGTGGATTTTTTGGTGATGGCCATTCTGACCAGTGAGAGGTGATACCTCATTGCAGTTTTGATTTGCATTTTTCTAATAATTAGTGATGTTGAGCATGTTTCCATGTGTTTGTTGGCCATCTGTATGTCTTCTTTGGAGAAATGTCTATTTAGGCCTTCTATTTTTTTAATTATATATATATATGTGTATATATACATATATACATATATATATATATGTGTATATATACATATATATGTATATATACATATATGTATATATACATATATGTATATATACATATATGTTTGTATATATATATGTGTATATATGTATATACATATATGTATATACATATATATATATATGTATATATACACATATATATATATGTGATAT